>NW_026859663.1:0-10000 GCF_026571515.1 Ruditapes philippinarum
CACATTTGTTGCAAAATACTATAAACAATAATAGGTATATTAAATCTATGAATGTCTGCATCAATTAAATTTGTTATCTTGTATTATTTAAACGGATGCATTTTGTAGGATTTATTGTATTTTTGGTGCAAATGTCCAATGTTTTCAAAGAGACCTAACACTTCATGCTGTGCAATAAGGGGGTAAATATAATACAAGATTCAAACTAAAGAAACCATCGACTTAGAAATTTAACATTAATGCCACACCCTTTACAATGTCACACCACTCACATGTGATTTGGAATGCAAGCGTTTTTTATGTTTTGTTTTATTACTCTTGTTAGAAAATGTCTTTGGACAGAAATCACAAGTGTATGGTTGCTCTCCAGTATGTTTTCTCATGTGTATTTGTAGCTTAGCATTGGACGGTTCAAATTTCCCACAATATTTACAGACATACTTCAGTGACATCATTATTTCACCATCTGGTCCATCCAATCCACTTCTTGCAGGCCCTCCATTTATGTTATAGTCTATATTGTGAAGATCATAATCTGTAACACAATAAACAAACGTTTTATTTACTGATTCCACTGGGTGATTTTATAGTCTTATATATATTCCACTTTATATCTTAAATGGACTTGTCAACTATCTGTTAATCAGAATCTGGACTAAACCATTCCTCAATTTTATGGACAATTTTAAATATACATGTACTGACTGAACAGTAAACAGTGAATAGCCGAAAAAAAATGAAAATTTCAATAATTTGACCTTCAAAGTCAAGGTCATTTATGAGTGAATGTTAATGTCTGTATAGTTATTTTTCAGGGCTATCCTTGAAGATAATTGTGTTCAAGTTTGACAATACACCAAGAAATAAAAAAGTGATTATCCAGATACAAATTTGCGGACGCCGCCAGGACTATAACAATACCGCTCCTTCTTTTCACAAAAAAGTCGAGCTAAAAATGATAATATATATTTTTGTTTGTATAAAGATTTACAACGCAACACTCCTTTATGCAGTATCGTGCTAAAGTCCGTCTTGTTCGCTATATATGTTCTGTAAAACATCAGTAGACATGTATTTATACACTTTCATTATATTTCATGTTTTTTTAATAAAGGTACCTTTTTTCAATTTTCCACATTTAAACAAATTCTACAATAAATTTGGCTATACAGTCAATAATGAATATTTGAAAAGACCGATTTGATAGTTATGTTTTTAATGCAGCGTTTATGGTGAATCCCCAATTAATCCTCAATTAATCATTATTTTTAACATTATGATATTCTAAAATGGTAAGCAAAATGAGAGAAAATATATTATCGAATGCTATTTCTGTTATCCAATATCCACTGAGCTTACGTTTCAATCATGACTGTTGCTTCACGCTTATATAATTGAAAAATCATTTATGAACCGTTCATTTTAATTTGCCTATATTTCGCACAGTTATTTAGCATAATTATACTTTGTCAAATGTTGCAATACGTTGTGCTTACAAGTGAAATTCTGGGTTTTAATAGATGAAATAAAATACATATCATCGCATGATACATGAATTTCTGTTGCAATAAGTTCTATGCCATACGTTTCTTTAATTGGACTTTATCGCAAATATGTTGGCAAATACCATCGATCGCACATTGTTTGAGATTTTCGCCGGATATCGGATTTCTACATTAAAAGTTTTGACCACTGCTGGTCATCTTAGATGTTCGACGCGTGGCCCTGACTTATTCTATACCCGTCTCACCTCTACAAAAAAAACCCTTAAACATCATAAGAACATCATAAGTATTGGCAAAAACCATTTGTATGAAACAATATGACTCTAAATACTCATAACATTCTAATATAGTTAACTTAACATCACTCGTAACAATATCTGTTATATACATGTTTGTTTGTAAATATTTTTAAATAACGATGTTGTTTTTTTTTCTTTTTTCGTCATTTCGTAACACTATGCAACAATGGCTTTGTAGGAGCACATTTGTCTCGGAGCACATTTTTCTTAAGTAAGATCGATGCGGTCGCATTTGTCCCACATCAGACAAAAGGGACCTCAAAGTCTACTAAAAAATCATTTGTGTGACAAATGTGCTCCGATAAAGTTTTTTAAGGGACTAGAAAGCGCACTTGTCTCATGTCATTTGTCATTTTCTTTTAATTATTGCGGCAGAATTTTATTTAGAATCAAGGTTCTCCGTTTTACCTCATGTCAAGTGTAATTATCAATATGTTTGCTACTGCTTTTTATGAAATCTTAAACTTTAAACAACTGGAACTTTTAATTATAATATCTCTAATTCAAGAAATTTGATTGGCCGGACCTGAAAGCGTACACTGAAACATACGGAATCCCGTTCACGATTGTACAATGGTGAAAGCGCGATGGTACAATGATTAAAACACGATGGTGAAAAAACAATGGTACGAACGTGATTGTTCGATAGTAAAACAACAATGCTGCGATGGTGAAACAACGAAGGCACAATAATAAAAACGTTGACAAACCATGGTGAAAAAACGATGCTACGAATGTGAAAAACGCAAACGGAACACCATAATCGGGTGATACTTGAACGATCTGTGGATGTTTTCTAAATTCAAACTTTTACCATTTTCATGTTAAAATGATGAGCTCTGCTAAAGCCGGTGCTAGGATGCTTTGAAGGTAGTTTGCAATGACTCAATCAAACCGAACCTGCTGTCTTATTTCACTTTCTTTAGGGATTGTTATTTTCTCTATTTTATCGGTTCGCGTCTCGCCGGAATCTCGCGTCTCGCTTCTCATCACGTATTTCGACGCGAGACAAAAAATGTTCGAGGCTATATAACGCTATATAGAATTCACTTGATATTCTATTTAAAAAAGAAATGTTTCAAAGAGCTTCAAAAGATAGCTAGACCCATTAGAAACAAACACTTATCTCATTTTAAAGAGTTACGACAAAACTCATATAAATGATGAGAAAAATGGGGGTCCAGTATCTTCTAAGAAAAACTTCTAGCGTCGCATTTGTTACTGTAAGGTCATTTAAAAATCTGCAATGACATGGAAGATCCACCGATATTAGAATTAAAATTCATATTATCAAATACAACCTTTGCTCGCATTTTTTTCTACCGAAATGTCTCATATCAATGATGCAATTTAAATAGAAAACAGTTTAAATTAAGACGTCTACGGTCATGCAGGGTTTATATATACAGAATTTATTTTAGTTCGATTGTGTAGGAAGCTATTAGCTTATAAACACACTTTCGAATCCGTTCCTGGAACCAACCAGTACTTAGCAATGAGTGTAAGTTTCTTGCTTAAGGAAACAGCGACTTGCCCCTGTCAGGGTTTGAACCCATGCTAGTTACGTAACTAGTTAACCTCTTAATTAACTATTTAATTAAGAGGTTAACTAGTTACATAAATACTTAACTAGTTGACCTCTTAATTAACTAGTTAATTATCAGGTTAACTAGTTACGCAAATACCTAACTAGTTAACCTGATAAATAACTAGTTAATTAAGAGGTTAACTAGTTACGTTTTTACGTAACTAGTTAAACTCTTAACTAACTAGTTATTTATCAGGTTAACTAGTTACGTAACTAGTTAACCCGTTATCACTTATCTATAAATAGATATTGCATAATATTTGGAATACCCGTACTGTCCGCTTATGAGCGGGTATAGCTGAAATACGAAAATAGGGTTATTATCGCGAAAATAGCATTTTGGCGTGAGCGGCAAGATATTCCCTTGTTTATTGCACGTGTCTCACAGCATCGGGTCAATTTCCTGTGTATTTGTTTATTTGTCCAGAGCCTTTGAAAGTTAAGACTTTTATTGTCTGACTAAAACATATCCTATATTATATAAACAATATACATACCTAAAAGAAACGTAATCGGGCCTTAAAGTAATCATTTGTACTGACCCATGAAAAGGCATGTTATAAAACATAAACTAATCAAAGGGTTTATTGATGTATCTTATTATAACCACCAACCCTGTGGCACCTGTCCATTAAGATATGGAAAGTATTGATTAATTACTTTACAACATTCCATGTACTCGTCAATACACAAATCATTGTCTTAACAGGAAGGTATACAAATACATCAAGAAATGAATAATGTTGTAAATCATGCAATGTTATATTTGTTTGTAACAGAATATATTTCTCTTTTAGTATGAAAAAAAAACTTTAAAAAACACAACATAGTTTGTCAATAATAAAAAAGACACTTTAAGTATATAAAAGCTTCGTAATATTCGGTATATATAACTGCTATAATGCTAAACACATCTCGGTGAAGCATAATACTTTTTTTACATAGAGCGTTTAATTAAATGTTGCTATACACATTGTACTCTTTTATGCAATTAAAGAATGGAATGAAGGGACCAATCCAACACTGACACTTTTACATCCATGAATTGGCAACACGTGTCGTGTCATAAAGGGGCTTCATAACACCTTTAATTTAGGTACTTCTGATATTGCAGTCGAGTTTACTGCACAAACGTCAAACTTTATTACACACATTGAGAAATGACAAATCAAAACAAAGTAAATCATCATCTTCGTCAGATTAACCATGGATCAGGAGCATAGATCAGGATGATATCGATAGGCCCGGTATCCAATGTTTACAAATGTCCACCGATGCTCTCCTGGATGCGTGTTTAAATTATATCATTGATTAAAAATGCCTTATGGCACATTTGTGCATTTACCTTTTTTGTGTTATTTGATATATTCATTATATGCTTACGATTTTATATGAATCGTGCGTGTTTAAATGATACCAGTAATTAAACATACTTAATGCATGCATATCTTGATTTGTGCAATGCCCTATGTATTTTGTGTGAGAGTTCACTATTAGTGGGGCGGGAAATAAGGTCTCTGCTGTCAAAATAGTGCAAATTGTGATACAAGCATGAAACTTTCAGGAAATTATCTTTAGACCATGTAGATTTTAAAAGTGAAGTGGGCCCAAAAATATCTCTGCTCATTCAAGATGGCCGCCATTTTCAAGATGGCCGCCATATAAATTTGATGTACATTCTAGCTCATTCATTCCAATTTTTTGTACAGACCTGAAACTTACACCAAAAGCATGCATATAGTTTCCCCTTTTCAAAATTTAAATCTTCCAGCAATTTCGCTTTCATATTTCTTCAGAATCCAAGATGGCGTCCAATATGGCTGCCAATTTTAATGAAAACTGATATATCCCTTTGATAGTATAATTTTTTGCACCCAGTATGCGTATTTCCATATAAAATTGTTAAATATATTAGAAAAAAATCAAATTTAAGGTTAACCACATTGTTAGTCATGTTTTTAGGTTTTTGTAAAAAAAATCTTTAAAAAAATCAAAGAAAAAGTGCCATTTTTTGCATTTTTCCCTAACATAGTTTTCTAGGTCTATGTACAAAATTCGAAAAGTTACATAGTTTCTTAAAGTGTATTTGATATTCAATCAACACTATGTTTTATTGTATAATTGTAGCAAAAACAAACAAAAATGTGAAGGTTTTATACTTATTAAAAGTGGGTGGGGTAAATTTATCAGACAATTGTAGTACAAAATAACGTTTTTTAAGAATTCGTATGCAAATATTCACTGTAAAAGTATTTTATTGTATTAAGGTATTTTTGTTTTCCTTCAGGTTTAGAGGGTGTACTAAAATATCAATAAATGCAGATACAATCATATGTATACATTCAGTTATTAAATGTGTTTGCGTGATATAGGGCCTAAGTTGTTTCAATATTCTTAATATAATTTGATAATTGTACAGAAAGAAGACTGAATATTCATC
Source organism: Ruditapes philippinarum (assembly GCF_026571515.1). Taxonomy (NCBI): domain Eukaryota; kingdom Metazoa; phylum Mollusca; class Bivalvia; order Venerida; family Veneridae; genus Ruditapes; species Ruditapes philippinarum. Next base: position 5,833 of record NW_026859663.1, read on the forward strand.
AACGAACCATATGTTAGATAAAATCATGCATGGACCTGAGTGAAATGTTGTCTATTTATGAATACAAATATTTCCTGCACAATTTAGTCTTACTTAAAGCTTGTAACAGAATGATTCAAAGTTATATTTACTTGCACATCATTTGAACCAAGTATAATTGAATTAGTACTGTCCATTTATAATAACTTATGTAGACATGATATTATCAAAAGAAACAAAAATTTAGGCGACTGATACATCATATTATCTAATGACTATGTGTGCTAAAATAGGTATCAATAAAACCGATTGACCCACATAACAAACATAGCTTATGATTTGAATTATAAACTAAATGTATTCCTACTTTATTTTTCCCATTAAACATGAGAGAATTGTTGACCCTAGATCACTCGCCTTAGATCCGCTGCTGGAAAAGGTCTATAATTATTTTATACTGAAGAATGCTAAAATCATGTGAGGAGTATCTTTTTTTTCACCAGTCATGATTTATAAACTATTTGAAAAGAAACATGCCCAATAACTAGGCTCTCAGAACTTTTTAACACAAGAAGACTCATATAACTATATTCAAATAAGAGTCCATGTAAACTAAGTGATTTTGACCCGATGCCAAGAGTTCATAATCTTTATATAGCATCACAATGTGATGATATACGATTTTTTTTCTTCTCTGTGCACTGTAGTTTCGGAGAAGAATTTTAATATATAAGTCAATGTAAACTAAGTGACAGGGAAAGCCATTTTGGGCTGCAGGAGCATGATTTAAAGGCCCTCACGAGGTACACAGTTTTTAAAGACTTGTGTAGGTTATCGCATTGAAGTTGTTTTGTTGTTGTTGTTATTAAAAAAAATCAACAAACAAACAAACTGTAATGCCTAGAGCTTAGATAGTCAAAATATAACCTTGTCAAGTAAAGAAGACCTCTTTAAAAGTTACATAAAATACTTTTGGATCATTAAGTGTACATGCAAAATAAAAAATCTTCTCAAAAATCAAAATGCACAGAGCACAGGTACTAAGCATGCAGTACCACTTTGTGTCTTTATTAACATATTTAATGAATCATGCTCATAGAGCCACCTGGGTTCACAGACTTGTATAGGAAAACACATTAAAAACATCTAGTGTTAAAATATAATGACTTGAACTAAGATATTTGGGATGTAGACTGATATAACATGCATAAATTTGTATGATGCTACTGCAGTCTAAAATGGTTTTGCAATGGTATCACTTAATTTACAAAGACTACTGAAATAAATCTGTTTTCTCTTAACCTATAGTATCCGACGCATATACATTAATCATGTATCATCATAATTATGTTATAATAATGATATATCATGGACAACATGGTCCAAATTTACCAAACACTAGAGGTCACTAAGTTTATATGGACTCGTATATAATAAATATGGTTATTAAAGTCCTCTCGTGTGAATAAAAATTGAAACAAGACATTGAGTATGTTTCTTTAAAAGCAACCGGATTCAATTATGACACAAATCATGTGTGTTATGACATAACTGACACGCCCAATATGATCTTGTTACCTTTTTTCCAACAATGATCTTAGGTGAGTGATCCAGGGTCATCATTAAACCCTCTTATTGGAGGAAAAAAAATAAGATATGATTTCTTTAGGAAATACACTTAGTTTGTATCTTAACTTTTTAAAAAGCCGCATGCAGGCCATATCCTTCACATCACATACAATTTGTTGACTTTTAAGCCATGTTTATATTATAAATATAAAATTGGACTACCTTTATACCTTACATTCATGAACATGTTTGCTATTCTAAACACGTTTAGTTGATTTATTGTCTTCTTATATGTCTTTACAATTAACAATTAATATATGATATCAAATATATTGAAACAAGAATTATCATGCAACCAAATTTAATAACTGAATGTATACACATGTTTGTATGTGCATTTCTTGCTCACCCACTAAATGGCCCGAAGGAAGACAAAAATATTTTTCATCCAAAAAAAGTACTTTTTAAAGTTGGAACATTTGCATAAGAATTAATAAAAAATTAAAAAGGCAAAGAAATGGAATGAACTTAGCTATGTATATTTTCTGTTGTTTTTTCTTTTACAATTATCATATAAAATTACCCCACCCACTTTCACAAAATATAAAACCTACAGATTTAATGCTTTTCTTACATTTTTTACAATAAACACATGGTATTAATGGAATGTAAAATACAGTTTAAGATATAAAGTAACTTTTTTAAACTTTGTACATTAATTTAGAAAATCAAATTTGAAAAATATGAAAAAATTGGATTTTTTTTTATCTTTTTTAAAGATATTTTTAGACAAAAACTTTTAAAATGTTTACTTTTATTGAGATTAACATTAATATGATTATCTCTGATATGTTTAAACACTTTTTTTTATTATAATAAACATATTTTGTGCAACAAATTATACTATAAAAATGATATAACAGTTTTGCAAAAAATCGACGGCCATATTGGACGCCATCTTGGATTTTGAAGAAGTATGAAAGAGAAATTTTGTGAGATTTAAATTTTTGAAAAGGAGAAAGTATATTCATGCTTTTGGTGTTAGTTAAAGGTCTGTACAAAAAATTGAAATGAATGAGCTAGAATGTGCGTCAAATTTATATGGCGGCCATTTTGAAAATGGCGGCCATCTTGAATGAGCAGAGATATTTTTGGGCCCACTTCACTTTTGAAATCTACATGGTCTAAAGATGATTTCCTGAAAGTTTCATGCTTGTATCACAATTTGCACTATTTTCTTAATTTCCCGCCCCACTAAAACTGGGGCTAGACTGAACAGTAAGGGGAAGGCTATTCAAAAGACGTATGCTCCTAGGAAAGAAAGAATTTTGATGATATTGTGTCCTCGAGTAGGGTATCAGGTAGTTCAGATTTCTTGTTTGAGTAAGGTGTTGGTGGTCAACAAAAACAATATTGTTTTGGATTTTATACAAGTAGGTTACAGCACTGATGTTTCGACGCTGTTCAAGGGTTTGCCAATTAAGATCATTTATCATTTTTGAGACACTACTTGTATAGTCATAATCATTAAAAATGTATCTAGCAGCTGATCTTTGTACTTGCTCTATCTTATAAATTAAGTATTTCTGCCAAGGATGCCAAACTATGGAGCAATATTTCAACCTGAGGTCTAACATAGGTCTTATATGCAGTTTCTTTTATCTTTTTATTTGGAGTTTTAACATTTCTTCTAATGAATCTGAGGGAGTTATTTGCTTTAGATGTGATGTTGTTTATATGTTTGTTCCATGAAAGGTCTTGACTAATAGTGACTCCTAAGTATTTCGCTTCTTGAGTTGAGTTTAGTTGGATGTTATGGAGGGTATAAGGAAATATTACAGGGTTTCTTTTTCTTGTTATCCTGAGAACTTCACATTTGTCAGGGTTGAATTCCATGGACCAGTCTTTTTCCCATTTTTCTAATGCATGGAGGTCATCTTGGAGGGTTTGGGCATCTTGTTTAGATCTGTTGGTTAGGTAGACAACAGTATCATCTGCAAAGAGTCTAACGTTACCTTTGACGCTATCTGGGAGGTCATTTATGTAAGAAGGGAAAAGACAGGGACCTAATACCGATCCTTGGGGGACACCTGAGAGAACTGGTAGAATTCCTGATTTTTGACCTTCAACTACAACTTGCTGGGAGCGTGACTTAAGGAAGGAATGGACCCAATTTGTAACCTCATAACTTATACCCAATCTTTCTAGTTTACTCACAAGTTTGTGATGGTCCACCTTATCAAATGCCTTACTGAAATCCATGACTATGACATCAGTTTGTTTGCCACTTTCAAGATTGTCATGAATTTCCTGGGAGAAGCTTACTAGCTGGGACTCACAACTCCGTTTTGACCTGAAGCCATGTTGATAGGGGCTAAGGATGTTGTGTTTATCATAAAAAAGACATAATATTGGACACTAAGATGTGCTCCATCAATTTGGACGCTATGCATGTGAGGGAGATTGGTCTATAATTACTGGGTTTGCATTTTGGGCCTTTTTTTGTAAACTGGGGCAATTATTGCATGCTTCCAGTCTTCTGGGACAAATACCTGTTTTAAGTGAGATCTGGAAGATGTGGGTAGTATGGGAGTAACCTCTTGATGGAGCTCTTTTTAAT
>NW_026859663.1:15000-19687 GCF_026571515.1 Ruditapes philippinarum
CAAGCCTGACGTCTAATAGTTATTGCTCAAAAACGCATAGCATAAAAAAAAATTAAAAAAATGTCTATTGTCTTGCCTTTCAAGCTTTATTCAAAAGCTTATCTTCTTTTCTTTCAATTTCATGCTCAATCATACACAAAAACTCTCAAACAATGTACTTATCAATTTAAAATAAAATATAAACATCAATCTATTTTTGTCTATCAGCCATACTGGTTAAGCAAGGTGCTTTACAGATTGATTCCAAATTTTTGAACGGAAAAATATATTCGAACACACTGACGGTGCATTGGAAATTATTTCGTTAAAAAAATATTCCGTTAGATTGTTCTGACTCAGTTAAACGCTTGCATTTGAATTAGCCAATCAGATTTCGCGCACTTTATGGCCGCCATTTGTTTATCGGCTGTCAAAAGAATTGAAATACATGAGAGGATTTAATCATGATTTTTCGGATGTGACAGTTTAATTATTTTGACAAAAGGTATTTATTTTTTAGTTTTGTTCATAAATAGGTCAAAACTTATGTAAATACACGCTGTCTTCATTGTTTTTCGTTCCGCCCGATTTTCTGGCGGAATATGCTATGGGTTTTTGAGAAATTTCGATATGACGTTGCTTTGCCCAGAACAAAAATATCTCAAAGCGACGTCATATTTATAGGACTAGTATTTTATATATTATTTAACAGATACAGTACATTGTGCTTTCATTTTCACTGATTTTTTAAAATCTTTTTCAAGCAGACATTATCATTTTCATAGACAAAACATGTCATTTCTTTCTTTAACCCTCTCTTCCGAATATTAAAAACTAATTTAAAAGCAAATATTTTGTACAAGTACTAGTCTTTACTTGTTGCGTATATTAATTTGTATGACACTGTCCAGTGACTAACACATAATTATAAGTAGAATATTCACAAACATTTTGATTGTTTGCGTATTGAATTATCCGTGACGTATACAATTGTGGTACAGGAATGTGAGCCACTCACAAAGCCCAAAGTGTATGCGGTTTCAAACTTGATATTGTCACAAAGAGAACCGTTGAAAGATTTTGTCATAAAGTAAAAAATGTAATTGTGTATAAAAGCACCACCTAAAAAGGTATTCTAAAACAAGGGTTAGTAAGACGGTTTCAAAATAATTCTAGCGGGTAATATTTTAAAAGAAATCATAACGTAGTGTTGAAATGAAATCAAACCAGAAATCTGCAGGTCGTTACACAACATCTCACCGACGAGGTAAGTCAGCAAATATATCGACATACCAAGGTATTCGTTATATACTGGTCATTGTTTATTCAAATGACTTTTACCAAAGTTAATGATATACTAGGTCAGTGTTGTTGGACATAGCTATTGATTTATTATGCTATTGTTTATATATCGTCCTTGTTATTTAACCTCACCCAATCTCACAATGTTTATCAATGTGTGCGCTCAAATGCTCAGTAAATGATTGTCCGATGTGATTTTTTCAAAGCAAACGGTTCAATGTTTGATTAACATATTAAATACCAGCAATTAACCTGACAAGTATAAGCTAAATGCAAATGTGGAAACGAATTGTTTGCTTTATTGAATGTTTTATATAAGGCTTCATGAACTAATAATAATTAACGCTTTAATTCTTACGATCTCACTTGTATATATTGTTCAGGAATACAATTTTTCTACAGATATGATTCATGTCAGGTGAATTGAATGGAATTTGGTTATGTTATATTATGTACAAGAAAAAGCTTTACATGCCCTTTAAATTATAATAAAGAAATAGAAACAAAATGCTTCAACGACGATTTTGAAAATAAAAATATTCATATGAGAAAAGACGCATTGCCAATCAGAATACAACTATTTTTTTATATAATTTCGTAACCTGTTTATATAAACATAAGATCGTTTTATTCACTCAATTTGAATGACCATGCAATCTTGATAGCAAAGCAAAACAGAAATATGATATCTGTATATGTACTGACGTGTTAACGCGTGTTATTTCTTTAAATGAATTAGATCGACTAAAGCGATAAACATGTATATATAATGGATACAGCAGTACGGGTTTTCCTTCAAAGTTGTCTTCTTACAATAGAATGAAGACAGTTTGCTAGGATAAACAACAATATAAAACTACAGATAATATTTGCATGGCCTTTAATATCTAGGCAGTGAAAGGTGTAGGTAAATTGTATTCGCACGGAATGTTCGTGCACTTATTCCAATCGGATAGAATTCACTTTTATTCATGATAAACAATGTTAAACATGATAAACAATGTTAAAATGGCTGCCTTTATCAAAGAGGTAACATTGAAACCGTTTCTGAACATGTAAAATTCAATTCGATCTTGTATTTCTGAACATGTTTTGGGTCATTGTTATATGGCTAACGTTTCTAACCCCAAATTTGGTAAGTTTCCTTATTCAACCTTATTAAACCCACGTCGAAAGTAACAGCTATTTGAAAGACATAAGAAGACGCTTTTTGAATTGCTCCGCTAGTGGTAAAGTTGTATAAAAACTTTGTTTTTAACAAACAGTAGTCTTAACTGACGAAGCAAATAGATTAAACTAAATGATTAAGTAAATCAATTTAGAACAATCATATTAAATAACCGTCTTAAAATCACAATATTTATAAATACTACTTGTAGTTAAGCAAAACAGAAATATGATACCTTTATTGATTGACGTGTTGGCTTGTACGTTTTATCTGTAAATATAAAAGTCATGACAAGTGTATTGTGTAGAACAATGACTCAAAGGATAATCAAAATGATATTTAAAACTAAACATAAAACTGAAGAACAATATGATTTAAATATAGGTGTAGGGCACATAGCCAGGTCTATAAATAGTACTACCTACCCAATACCCCCTCCCCTATACAACTAAATAAAATATAAAGATAAATGGAATAATTCCAAAAGATTTTTAAATTGAAAATAAGTACATGTACTTGTCATGGCAATATGTTTAATAGCCCGGACACTTTTCTATCCACTCATCATGGTGGTATGCCGAGTTTCCCCTTAACTATGGTGGCTGTTTTACGCCATATCGTATTTTCGCTTCTTTACCTCAAAATGCAAAAACGCGAAAACTCTAAGGGACGACAAAGTTGGACTCTTTGAAGAAAATGTAACAATGCGAAGATTTAACAATGCAAAACAAAAAACGAAAACGTAACAATGCGAAAAAGCGAAAATGCAACAACCTAACAAAAAAAAAGCGGAGAAGCGAAAATACGACGACAGATTGAATGCGAATATACGACATATTTTATGTGTCGTATTTTCGCCTTTTTGCCAAAAAATCATAAAAAGCGAGAACACATTTCGTATCTTATCAGGCGAAGAAGCGAAAGTACGACATCCACTATAGTTTAGAAGAAACTCGACAAAGCCTCGTTACCACTGTAAACAGTTATCGTCGAGCTAGATATTCAGGTCTGTAACGGCACCCTGTTTAAGATATAGTAGCCACTAGCCACAGAATACAGAGAAATTTGACAGTAAGGAGAAGTTAGCACTGACACCGAAGATCAAAATTCAGTATATAGTAAATTTCGAGGTAGCTTTGAACTTCAAGCTAGCTCGTAGATCGAAATTTAAAATAATCAAAAGCTGAATTTTGAGTCATGGTTAGCTAGCTCGGAGATCAAAATTCAAAGTTAGCTTAAGCCGAATTTTGAGCTGGAGTTTACTTTCGAGCTAATTCGAAGATCAAAATTAAATGTTTGTAAAGGCCAAATTTCGTGCTGGAGTTGAATTTCGAGCTGGCTCGATCAGAATACAAAATTTACAAAGACCGAATCGCGAGTCAGAGTTTTATTTCATCGAAGGTCGAAATTGAATTGAAGTTGAAGTTCCAGCTGGCTCGAAAACAGAAATTCAAAATTTTCATAGGTAAAATTTAGAGATTGTGGTGGCTGCTTTGTGCCATTCGTTTTTTCGCCCCGCGACCCCTCCAAGTCGAGAGTTTACAAGTTAAAATGGCAGGGGTGCGTGGCGAAAACACGTTAATTAGCAAGCGCGAGGGGCGAAATTACGATTATTTGCGCCCCGTTTTATTTCTTTAATCTCGCTCCATGTCCCCGTGGGGCGAAGTTTTATGTAATAAACTTCGCACCGAGCCCTCGCTTATTAGTGTGTTTTCGCTGCGCGCCCTCTCCATTTTAACATGTTGAATATCAATATATTTTTCTTGGCGGGGTTGCGGAACGAAGCCCGCTAATAAGAAGGGGCGTGCGGCGAAGTTTTATTTCTTAAACTTCGATCCGCGACCCTGCTTATAAGCGTGCTTTTGTCCCGCGACACCGCCATTTTATTTCTTAAAAATTCGTTCCGCGCCCCGGCAGGGCGAGGTTTTATTTTTTTAATTCGCCCCGCGCCCTCGCTACTTTGCGTGTACCGCCATTTTAACTTGTTAATTTTCGACTTTTCGCATGGCAGTGTCGCGGGGCGAAACCACGAATAACACAAGATCGAGTTGAATTTTGCGATGGCTCGAAGATCAACGTTCAAAACTTTCAAAAAGTCGAAATTTCGAGCTGGAGTTGAATTTAAAGCTGGCTCGAAAATCTAAATTCAAAATTTTAAAAAGGTCGAATTTCGAACTGGAGTTGAATTTCGAGCTGGCTAGAAGATCAGAATTTAAAATTTTCAAATTGTCGAATTTC
>NW_026859664.1:0-38274 GCF_026571515.1 Ruditapes philippinarum
TCCGGGTACAAACATTTTATTTAATTTTCAAGAAACTTCATTTGCATGTCCACAACAATTCAAATAACGTGTCAATGAGCTAGTCTATATTCTAATGACGGGAACCAAATTTGGACAGGGGAACCACGGGAATAACTAAAATATGCAACTGGCGCAACGGAGATATATTTTTTGAAAAATAGGCACAAAGTATGCTATTCATGAAACTAATAAACATTTAAGTAATATTTAAGTAATTAAACAGATTAACTGAGTGAAAAAAGTAACAGACAAACATTTCAGGCATAGCATTACTTTGTGAATTATATTTTTCACATAAATATGCAACTTATTAAACAACGAGTACATACCAAGAAAAAAGTATTAGTGCTTCGGATATTCAACTGTTATACAGAACAATTAAGGCTGAACTTTACCTGTCACTGTTCATATCATTTTGTCGGCTTTTTGATGTGCAGCATCAGCATTTAACTTGTTTTATTTTTTAAGCACGATATTATTCAGAGAGCACATTTAATTGAACCTTTTTTTTTAATCAAAGATCTACCAAGTTCACTTTGCTTACTCTCAAATTTTTTCATATTTCATACAACTTAAGTTAATAAAAATGTGTTTGATTCTTATGTCATCGTCATTAAATTTAAACTACAAGTTCCTCTTAAACAGTTTGAGGGATGTTGGTGCTTACACATCTCCTTATTTGTTTTTTTCTTTGTTTCTTTTTCTTTTTTTCCCCAATTTTTACTAGAACTCTTTATTTCAATAAATGATAAAGATGTTGGTATGTCTTTCTCTTTTTTTCTTTATTTGCAGCTGTCTCTTCTCCTTTTGAAACAAACTTACTGAAAATTGTCTATAGAATGTCATTAATAAAAATATTTTGTCTTAATAATGATCATTTTTTTTTTGTTTTATTTGCTTTTTCTTTGCTTTTGTCATGTGACCATATAATTTTTGTATCTGTATCTAAAAGCCATAGAGTACTTATAAACTTATGGTATTATTTAAAAAGGCAAACTTCAGACGAAATGATTACTCTACAAATCTTCAATACTATTATGATGCTGTTTTAATTATATATATATTGTGATGTTCTTTCTTTATATTATATAAATATTTTGTCTAACAAATTCGATTAAAATCGAAGTTATAGTTTGTTATCCGTTTAAATTTAGTACTCACAGAAGTAATTTATAGATATAATTATATAATGGAGTTATGTCAATATATGTGATGAATTGCATTGTACGAGTGTATGCTTAATATTGTATTGATTTTTTTGCTTTATATGTGTTATTTCCTATATTGTAAAATATATATGTGACCTATAATTATATTTCAAAATGTTTGTTACATTGTATCACGATGTACCTATGTGTGTACAAGTTATGAAATAAACTCTGCTCTGTTCTGTTATATTCTGTATTGATTGTATATAACAAGATCGTAAATAATTGTTTCCGAAAAAAAACCTTTTCTCCTTCTGTAAATCACACTCGATTAAATTAAGTTAATTGAACCCTAAATAATTATACATGTATATGTATTTGTGTTAATATAAATCAGTATCCTTAGTAATATTTTTTATGATTATTTACATAAAATTTGTTTGTTTCAATGCAGGTATATACTATGCCAGAGTACCTTAAGAAACGGTTTGGTGGTCAACGCTTGCAAGTCTACATGTCACTGTTGTCTTTATTGTTGTACGTCTTCACTAAAATATCGGTAAATATCACCTGGCATATTGTATTTTGTCTTGCCCTACGCATTATTAAAGTGCCGTCTTTCCTACCATACTATAGCGTTTTCAAAACAGGTGTTTTTGTAAACTGCTCTATTCAAAACATTTTTATACTGTGCTCTATTCAGAAACATTTTGTTTTTCTACTCTGCTCTACTCTATTCAAAACATTTTTTTACTCTACTCTTCTGCCCTGTTCTGCTCTGCTCTTCTCTTCTACTTTGTCCTACATTTTATTTGTTTGTCTGATTTGCTGTTCCGCTTCACTTCACTCCATTTCAGTCATTTTCTCTCAACTACATTCATTTCCACTTCACTCTTCTCAACCATTCACCTGAACTCCACACTCCACACCACTCAACTCGAATCAGAACCACTGCACTCTGCTCTTTTCACTCTATTGCATTCATTTTTGCTTCGCTTTACTCAATTCACACCACTCCACTCTTCTCCACTTTATTCTCCTCTCCACTCCACTCATCTCCACTCCAGTCTACACCACATAACTTATTTCGACTATTTTTATCTCTACTTCACTCAACACAACTCATGTCGACTCCACTCAACTCCATTCAACTCCATACAACTCATTACGACTCTATTTATCTCTGCTCCACTCAACACAACTCATGTCGACTCCACTCATCTCCACTCCACTCAACTCCATACAACTCATTTCGACTCTATTTATCTCTTCTCCACTCAACAAACTCATGTCGATTCCACTCACCTCCACTCCACTCAACACCACACAACTCATCTCGACTCTATTTATCTATACTCTACTCAACAAACTCATGTCGATTCCACTCATCTCCACTCCACTCCACTCAACACCACACAACTCATCTCGACTCTATTTATCTATACTCCACTCAACACCACATCTCACCTTCATTCTACTCAGATCTCGCCACCACTTCACTCAACTAAACTCCATTCAACATCACTCCACCCAGGCCCACTCCTCTCATATTAATCTCAACTCCACCACCATGACTTCATTCTCCTCTTCTTTATATAACCTGCTTTAATGTCAACGCTGGTAACTCAACCCATACCTATCCTACAAAGCAATTTTTAGTATAGTTTGTACCGGAAATTTTGCCATGTTTCCTTTGAATGATTGACCTTTTAAACAATATCATATTTTCTTTCATGTGTTTTTTTAAGTCACAATCAAAACAGGTATTTTTAATTTTGTACTAGCACAAATATTTGCTAACGTTAGATTCACAAATGTGAGTATGAAAACTTATTCAAATCTGCATGCTTCTGGATGAGCCAAAATATTTCAAGAAAATCAAACATGAGAAAAAAGTACTAAGATTTGAAGTAAAGCAAACAGATTTAAGATTTAAGTAATAATTTACATGCTATGTGTGATTAAGGACTGATTTTGCAGTATTTATTACCATATTTCTACTAACGCAATACGGGCTATGTTTGCATATTTTGATTTCTTTTTTTTGGGTAAATTACGTGGATTTGAAGTGATGATTGCAATGTGTAGAATACTGTCTTTGTTCACTTCACAACAGTTCACTTTTAAATACATTTTTAAAATATTCATGAAAATTAAATCTGGAGGCATGCTGCTTTAACATGTATTTTTAATTTTTACAAATGATATTTTATTCCGTATGCACTCTTGATATGTTCGGAAAAATCCTGAATATCATTTGAATATACTTCACAGTGGTGCCAAATTCGAAAATAGAACATCCAGGCAGAACGATAGGAATCAAAAATTGAAACTCAAATTAGCTGCGTCATGACAAAACCAACATAGTGCGTTTGCGACCAGCATGGATCCAGACCAGCCTGCCCATCCGCGCAGCCTGATCAGGATCCATGCTGTTCGCTTACAAACCCTATAACAAGTAGAGAAACTGATAGCGAACAGCATGGATCCTGATCAGACTGCGCGGAAGCGCAGGCTGGTCTGGATCCATGCTGGTCGCAAACCGATTATGTTGGTTTTGTCATGACGTGGCTCAAATACAGAAAATTACAACAATTTCAGGTGGACATATATGCAGGGGCAATATTTATTCAACAAACAGTCGGATGGAACATGTACCTTGGTATTATAGTTATACTAGTGGTGACCGCCATCTTTACTATGTCTGGTATTTTATTTCTCTTATACATGCCTGCATGTCCGTAAATGTTTTGTTTTCATTGATTATAAATATATGAAAAACAATGCTTAAGATATAAAATCGACCAAAGCGGAGTTCGCTGTTAATTTACACCGTTCCGGCGTTTAACTGAACAGGATGCGCAGTAACTAAACACGAAGGTCGTGGATGTAAGTGGGTTTCTACCAAAGCATTCAAATGCCATGTGTTAATTAGGCTTTGAACTCTGGTTGAACTTATATTGTTACGAAATGAACCTGAAAAATAAAGAAGGCAACTGTAGTTGTTTTGTTTTTGTTGTTGTTGTTGTTTCTGTTGTTGTTTGCAAGCGTGAATTTTATCCACTGCTAGCGTTCATGTTAATCATGAACATTAAACATCGGTTTCGTTTCAAATATAACATATTTGAGAATATTTCCGGTACTTTTTCCTGACTTTGAGCAAGCAAATGTAATCTAAATCAATAAAAAAATCGGAACAATTTGCCAAATACCAATAACCAAATCACCCGAACTTGAAAATAACTGCTTAAACGAACACGGCCATGTTTGTGCGGCAACGCTGTGACCGGGGGGTTATCGGGTTTGCCAAACTCATGACGTTTCCCAATCTCATCGCAGTGATCTCCCCTTCATTCTTCGGAATGGAATTACTGTACTGTTAAAGGGACATAACCACTGCGAGGAGTTCTGAATTTGCCATGTTTACACAACAATTTTATGACACGTCTATTGTTTGATTCCTCGGTTACCTCTCGTGACGTATACACTTAAACAGTACCCGGGGGGGGGGGGGGTGAATTAGTGAAGTTAGGTACTCCCTTGTTAAGTCTTTCGAATATCTAGGGTTATATATTGTTGTATTTGTTGTTGTCTTCGTCGTCGTCATCGTTGTTGCTGCTCTAGTCGTAGTTGTAGTTATTATTACTTAATGTTGTTGTTGTTGTTGTTGTTGCTGCTGCTGCTGCTGTTGTTGCTGTCGCTGTATGAATCTATTTAAGAAATGCTTGTCTGTATTTAATCAATGATTAATTAACAATATTGCTCTAGTCTTTTGCATAGGGGTCTTTTTTTTGCTGACTTCAATGATAACTATTAAAAGGTTCATAAAATAGTGTTATGCAAACAAGTAATCATTGTGTAAGAAGGAAAATGATAACATGCAATGAGATGATAAAGTTATGTACGGTCCCCTTCTGGTGCCTCCACGGTAGTCTGTTGTCGGTGGGTGCTCTCCCTTGTTACTTTTTATACTTCAAGGAACTCAAATGAGGCCAAAAAGCCAAAAAAAATATATATATATATGAAATTTGAATTTCTTGCATAAATTAGCGGGGAAACTAAAAACATAACGATATGCAAATTTAAAGATATTCTAAAATAAACTGAAAATCGTATTTTTGTGCTACTTTAGCGGAATAATCATTCCGAGCGATTTATGATATTTAGTTTTGCACACAAGTTATTGCTCAAGATCTTCATCAAAAGGAACAACAATATCGAAAAATTCTTTCCAGTCTCGTCATGTCTAAAAAAAACCGCAGTGCAATCCCTGCTCTTAGCGCATGCTAGAAAATTGTAAATTAAGGTGAACTTTAATTTCCTTTCCAGGCGGTCTCCGAGCGGTAATATATACGGATGTTTTGCAAACTGTGATAATGATAGGTGGGTCGATGGTGCTCATGGTAATAAGTAAGTGAATAATTATGTTAATTATGTTAATTTTTGTGTCGCCTCTACAGAGTAGTGGCGACATATAGGGATCACTTCTCCGTCGTCTGTCTGTCTGTCTATCTGTCCGTCCGTCCGTCACAAAACTTGTCCGGACTACTCCTCATAAACTACTGGTGCAATTTCATCCAAACTTTACAGGAATGATCAGTGCCAAGTCTAGTTGTGCATATTGTCAGCATTTTCCGGTTCAATGATTTTTGTCAGAGTTATGGCCCTTTAATAATTTTTAATTTTAAAGTTTGTCCGGACTACTTCTCTTATACCACTAATGCAATTTCAATGAAACTTTACAGGATTGATCTGTAGCTCAAGTCCTTGCGCATATTGCACGGGTTTTCCGGTTGAATGATTTTTGGCCGAGTTATGGCCCTTTGATAAAAAGGTGTTTTTTTCTGTGTTGCCAGATACGCAAAAGCTTGTCCGGACTACTCCTCATAAACTACTGGTACAATTTTATCCAAACTTCACAGGAATGATCAGTACCAAGTCTAGTTGTGCACTGTCCGTCTGTCTGTCCGTCTGTCACAAAATTTGTCCCAACATGAAATTGGCCATCATGAGGCGACACATGTGATTACTGATCGCTCTTGTGATATTTTGGCCCCACTCAAAATATTGTTGTCGTACCGTATAGGTCATACAGTTTATTCTACTAAGGGGAAATCTCCTGCTAAGTTTCCGGAAAAGGAATGTCTTGTTTTGCATGAAGAATTCTTTGTTAATAAGCATCAGGTTAATTAGAGGGGGGGGGGGGTGACAGGGGATGGGGGGGGGGGTAGTGGGAACAATGATAAAATTTTGATGGATGAGAAAATCGTCGAAATCAGTTTAACTTGCCTCTTTGTGCGAATAATAAATAATATTTAACACAGAGTGAAAAAAAATGTCCTATACAATCTAACTAAGATAAATTTTGTTTAAACTAAAAACAAACCGCAAACAAACAAAAAAGCCCTCGTTAGCATCGTTTCTTATAGAAATATTAGTTACAAAAAAATTGACCAATGTAGAACTGGACTTTTATAAACAGAATATAGTTTTTAGGGAAAACTTATGTAATATATTGATAACAAAATCGTAAAAATCCTATTTACTATCCTTTACATATGTAGATAAAAATAATAAAAAACCTAAATTAACAAAAGCCCCCATACTCATCCGTTTCTTATATCGTAAATGACAATTATCAGGTAAATAAATTGGTGAAAAAAATCAATATTTAGAATGCCAGTGTAGGTCACACAATAAACAGGTTCTACATGATCTTTATACGTGAAACATTCAAATCAACATGCCATGTCATCACCATTATCATTATGATTATGCTATGACATTATTATTTGGAATTTAAAGGTCAACAAAGTCCAAAAATTATTTCAAATATTTTTATGATGTATTATTACAGTTTCCAAAAAAATTTACTCATTTGCGCCATATATCTTAACCATCTTTTGCGTTTTTCATTTAGTACCTACATTGTAATAATGATTTAGTATTTTGTATGGATGTCTTTTTTGTTTAAATTTTGCTACCGTTATCAGAAAATAGTTCACATATGCTGCTATTAACATCTAAAATGGTCTAAAGCTATAATTTCAACACTTTAAAACGCATGTTTGCTTCTTTAAAATTCAATTCTGATGCTTAACGCGCTTTTAAAGATGATTACGGCTTTTCAAATATTGCTATTTTTCTGTTTTCCCAAATCCATCTATGAGTATTTTACAACAAAACAAATCTAAAAGCTTTCAAACTATTAAGCTTAGACTTATATTTTTTTTGTCACTGGCCAAGTTTGTTTAAAGATCCTGTAACACAATTTTTTCATAAATATGATGCTCAAATTAAGATTTATCAATTTTGTAAGTTCCAAAAAGCATTATTTATAAAGATATTATCATGCAAATAAAGGGAGGTAATAAAAAAATTATTTTCTATAAAGTCTAATGAATGCATATATCTTTTAATGATTACAAATGATATGTACAAATATTTGCAGTACATATTTTACATATTCTTCTATATTTGAAAATTGTTTTATAAGCATATAATTATATACATATATATATAATTTCACTTAAGTGTGGTATGCAGTAATAAACTTGCAAAAATGCGATTACAAAGCTAACCTTTGGGGCGTACTATTTATATATAAACTTAGTTCATACATGTTATATATCAGCTTGAGTATCTAATTGTTTTGTAATTGTCGACAGATTTTGTTAGAACTAATTAATATGACTTCATGCTTTTCTCTTTGTATTTGTACCGCCATTTTGGATTCTATATAATTATGTTATATTGTCGATTAATGTTTATCTATTTTTGCCGAATAAAATATTGTATTGAATTGAATTATTAACGGCAGGTATTGTTAAGATAGGGGGTTTGGACAAACTGTACGACGAATACCCTAAAGCTATTCCAAGCGTTCTTATGAATAAGTCCGAGTGCGGGACACCTACGGATGAAGCGTTCCACCTCCTCCGAGATCCAGTCACGGGTGATCTCCCTTGGCCAGGAAATGTGCTCGGTATTACAATTCTGGGAATGTGGTACTTCTGTTCAGACCAGGTGATTTCTCTCTAATGACTCCTTTTCTTACACCTTTATCCATCTTTATTAAATATATAACTAAAGATTTGTATACTATATTTTACGCCATGAATTTTAATTCTTTTTTTTTTTCACATGTAATTGTTGACAATTGCGCGCGAAACAAACTGTCCAGAATTTTTCAGATTTTTGCCTTCTTCTTTTGCATGTACATTGTATATTATTATCTTGTTATTGTATTGTGAGGAACCATGTATTAAAAACGAAGCTTTCGGATTGTCAGTGGGTCAAGGTCACTAATAAAAAGTATAATATTTAGAAATAACATTATTTATAACAGAAAAAACACTTGACATACTGAAGAAAGAAGAAAAAACAATACTGTTTCTAATCACTGAATCTTTATCTAGTATCTATTTGTCATTAAGGTGCTGGTTCAAAGGTCATTGGCGGCTAAGAACATGTTGCACGTGAAAGGCGGCTCGATTTTCGCTGGTTATTTGAAATTGACACCATTATTTACGGTTGTTTTTCCTGGGATGATTAGTAGAGTATTGTTTACAGGTAAATATTAGCAGCAGAATAACTTAACAATAATTATAATTCATCGATAGCTCTAGATTGTTGTACCTTTTTAATGTTTGGATTTGTTTTCTTTCTTTTCTTAGACCATTTTCTATCATTCTAAATAGTTTTCAGAGCAAAATTCAATTAAATGTTCATTTTTATTAATCAGATTTTTCAAACAAAATGGCGCCGTCAGTGTGTCGGTTTACAAATACGGAGGGAGGAAATAAGAACGGCCAGTGTATCTGCTGTGAAATATATCACGCTTCCGGCCTTATTTGTTTATAAAAGAGAAATATCCGATAGTGTTAGAATGTTTTTACTTCGATTATTCTTGAGGTTTTAACAAAACACTGATATATGATTTAATGATTGTTATATCTATTTTTTTAACGGAATGGCCAACGTTATTAAATAAATGTACGGCTAATGACGTCATACAGATATCACCCTTTGGTTTTATGTGCTTACGTTATTATTTTATCTGTTTTGTTTTTACCTTTTCATATGTGACATCTCTTACAATTTTTGTTTAGAAAAGATATTAGCCTAAAAATGTAAAAAAAAAAGAAAATATTGTTTTAATGTTGTACTGGTCATGTCTTTCCTAGTTTCGCCATGATATAGCTCAAATTCAACATGTTTGTTATATAGAAATCTATATTAAATATGTTATTTTCAAAGTACATTGTATCAATCGCATCTTAAAAAAATTCTCGGCCATTTTCGTCAAACTTCGGATAGGAACCACGGAATACACAGAACGGAGACGATATTTCGGTCTAACCTACGCCGAGGTTATTATTGATGATAGCCGAGGTGTTCCAATTGTAAAAGTATGACATTTTCCCAGTAATTTCACTTTCAAACTGAGAAAGATTAAGGTAACGGTCGCAAATTTTGTACTAATGACGTAATTTATGTATGCAGACGAGATCGCATGTGTAGATCCTGACGTGTGTAGTGTTGTGTGTGGAAATCCAGCGGGTTGTACGAATATTGCATATCCGAAACTTGTTGTAGAACTAATGCCAATAGGTAATATACAAGTAATTTCTAAAATCATCAACTTGAGTACATCATATAATGTAATGTAATGCTAAAAATTATAGAACGATGTGCAAACTGAGGGGCAAATAAACCATTTGTCGGTTTGAAATGCAGCTGTATAATTATGTGTTATTGAAAGTGGTTTAAATCTTACAGAAACGTCATGAAATTTTCTAATTTGTAACTTATGGAAATTTTGTTGTTAAACTTTGACAGGGTCTCTTTTTTTAATCGTAACACAGCATATACATGAATTACCTAAAATGCTTGAGGGAAAATCGATGAAGCTAGAGCTCATGCATCCAGGCTAGTTTGAAATGAATTGGCGTGACAATGACGTCATGTTGTCAAATGACGTCGTAATTTAATGTTCGATTTAATTTGATGACTATCGCAAGTTCGTGCTTCGATTCTCAAGGGATTTTCAGACGTTGATTGCTTTTCCCATGTTTTTGTCTTTAATAGTTATTTAGAGATAAAAGGGACGTAATTCAAGTAAAATGTAAGCTACCATTTTCAGTCAAATATTATAAGATCTATTAGTTGGGCATTGAGCCACACCGACGCTCATTCGTGGACGCAAGTGTCCCCTTCATCACGAGCGGGTACCTAAGTAAAATACCTGGTCTTCCATAAATTGTATAGCTCTGTCACGTGAACAAATTCAACATTCGTTCCAGTCGAGATTCGAACCAAAAGGGAAGTAAATGCACGATATTTGAAACCAGTTGGCTTCGTAGACTTGAAGTTTTAAAGTAAGCTGCCATTTATTCTAACTATAAAATAACACTTAGGATTTATAATAAATTATTGGGATTATTTATTCAAGGATTAAAAGGTTTGATGCTAGCAGCCATGATGGCCGCGTTGATGAGTTCTCTGACGTCAGTATTCAACAGTGCCAGCACAATATTTACAATGGATATTTGGCACAGAATGCGTAGAAAGGCCACTGACAGAGAACTTCTTGTTGTTGGAAGGTAAAGATATATTGCTTTACCAAATAATGTTTACATACCCGATTACACAGCGTTGTTGTGGTATTCTAGCCAACTTTTACCATTTTTGTTGTTGTTGTTGTTGTTGTTGTTGTCACTCCGGGTCATATGAAAGCTTGACTTACTTGGTGAGATGCGGAAATGGTCGAAACATGCCGAAAATTGCCGAACATATATAATATATGATTGTTTTGCCTAATGGATATGGTAATTACTTATTAAAATGTCTTTATATTGTTTTTTTTAACAAACTTAAAGCAATATAAACTTAACGTTCTTACTTTTAGAAGCACATCACTATTCTATTCATTGTTTACATATTTTAACTTTCATGCACGCTTGATGAACGCAAATAGATATTAGTGAAAGCATATTTAGATAAAATGGGAAAGTACAGTACTTTAATTATCCTAATATGCAAATATATTAAATTCTACGTCATCGTCAGTTTGTTATTTCTAGTTATTATTTGTGTACCTAAACAAAATTTCGTGCAGCCACAAACAAAAACATAAGCGGATATTATAAAGTGATGAGCATGTAAAACAAAACGTGAGAAGCGGAACACGAGCACCAAAACTAAACGTGAATCAAACAAAAACCTCAGCCGAAATAGCACGTGAAAACTAAAGTGATCACGAGGCAAACAAAATTCTCAGCTGAAATAGCACGTGAAAACTAAAGTGACCATGAGGCAAAAAAATGTTCAGCTGAATTAGCACTTGAGAAGAATTAAAACAAAACGTTAGCAAAAATACTCAATCGAGCAAGCACGTGTGCTCTAAAACAAAACGTAATTCAAACAAAAACCTCAGTCAAACAAGCACGTGAGAGCACGTGAAACCAACTTTAGTATTAGTCATCGTCGAATAATTTATTTTTTAGATCGAAAAATAATTTAAACAAGAGCGATCAGTAATCACATGTGTCGCCTCATGATGGCCAATTTCATGTTGGGACAAATTTTGTGACAGACGGAAAGACAGACGGACAGTGCACAACTAGACTTGGTACTGATCATTCCTGTAAAGATTGGATAAAATTGCACAAGTAGTTTATGAGGAATAGTCCGCACAAGCTTTTGCGTATCTGGCTACACACAGAAAAAACACCTTTTTATCAAAGGGCCATAACTCGTCCAAAAATCATTCAACCGGAAAACCGTGCAATATGCGCAAGGACTTGAGCTACAGATCAATCCTGTAAAGTTTCATTGAAATTGCATTAGTGGCATAAGAGAAGTAGTCCGGACAAACTTTAAAAATAAAAATTATTAAATGGCTATAACTCTGACAAAAATCATTGAACCGGAAAATGCTGACAACATGCACAACTAGACTTGGTACTGATCATTCCTGTAAAGTTTGAATGAAATTGCACCAGTAGTTTATGAGGAGTAGTCCGGACAAGTTTTGTGACGGACGGACGGACATACAGACGGACAGACAGACGACGGAGAAGTGATCCCTATATGTCGCCACTACTCCGCAGAGGCGACTCAAAAAATAAATAGTCTTTTAAGAGAAAGTATATCCTACGTCCCAAAAATAAGCAAAATGTATTTTTCGCAAAAAAAAATTATACATATTTCAACTTAAAGCACTAAGGAACGTCCAGGTCATTTTTCTCATTACATTTTACATAGTAAACTATTACAGGACATGTTTTTTTTTTTGAAAAAAAAAAAATTTTTATTTTTATTTTCTCTAGGTTGTTTGTTTTGATTCTTGCTATTGTAAGTGTGATATGGATACCCGTTTTGCAACTTTCCCAAGGGGGACTACTCTTTAATTACATACAGTCCGTAACTGGTTATCTTGCGCCTCCTGTACTGTCAGTGTACGTTCTTGCAATACTGTGGAAAAGGACTAATGAAAAGGTAAGACAATAAACATTCGGCACATCTTTGCCAATTACGTAGACCTAAATTACCTGACAATAGGTTGATGGTCATCTGCCCGTTATTTCAGTTAACGTCACTTCCGGTTAAATGGTTTTGCCGTATCGTGGAAAAAATAACTATCCCAATTTTGCAGTACTGTTACTTTTTTAAGAGGAGCAGCATCAAATTTCACTTTAGCATTCGGAAAAGTGTCAAAGAAACTTTTAAGCAGAATTGGTCGAGATGTGGCGAATGGTTGCAGCCATGTTTTAGTTGTTGCTGTTTGTTTGTTTCTGTTGCAAAGTAAATAAAACATTCACATGCATATGCTTAACATTTTGGTAATTATTTTCTTTTTTCAATTTATTGCAAAAACATTGGTTATTTACATTTTTGTCCATTCGACGAATAATATTATCTTATTTTCGTAAACAAATAATGGACTGTTCACCTTACTTAAACAAAAAACGAAATAATCACTTAGTTTTTAGTTTGTTGTAGCTGCTGCTGTTGTTGTTGTTTTGCAAGAAAAGGAAGGCGTTTAGAACAAATCTCCAAAATTATCGATATTGAATGTTAAGATTTTCATAGGGGCCATTGTGAGTCACCGATTAATTTGAAAACTGGTCGACGGAGTAACCAAAAAATATGAATATCTGTATGAAACAATTTAATTTTTGGAGTAAAAAATGTAAGTACCTAGATACGACTTTATAATTTATTGAAAATTTCTCCATTTTCTTTTATCTTTGAATAAAGGGTGCATTCTGGGGTCTTGTTGTTGGTTTTATAGTGGGTGTTATTCGGATGGGACTTGATTTCGGATATGGAAGTCCCGGATGTGGCGAAGAGGATTACAGACCAACCGTAGTTTCAAAAATACATTTTCTACACTTCACAATTATTCTGTTTCTAACAAGTATACTAGCAACTGTCATATTCACGCTTTGTTCATCTCCAATGAAGGACAAAGATGTAAGTATATTTATAAACACTAACTGGTTTTCATTTGCATTTGAAGCGGTCTATTGTTATTATGAGGAATTTTTATATAAAATGTTACCTTAAAGGCACATTATGCCTAAATTAATAAATTGTTCTTCAACAGTCCTACAGTAATGTAAGGTGACGCAAGTGGAGTCTCCCGCCAGGGTATGTACCTATAATGTATGTCTTTCTTAATCAAAATAACAATGTTTCTTTATAATGTTTACATATATAGTTAACTCGGTTGACTTGGTGGACTCGTCATCAACTCAAAGACCTCGAACCTGTTGATAAAGAACTTACAGAATTAACTACAGAGAATGAGGTTCCAGATACGACTGAGGAAAGAAATCCAAATGTCGAGTCACCTGACCGAATTTCGGAACACGTGACAGATGGTATGTATATCTGCCATCTTACTGTAATTTTATTACATCATGGAGTTGTATGACCATTTATAATTTGCCATTTTGTAGTATTTTGTTTTTACATATTATTTGCCATTTTGTATTATTTTGTATGTATGTACTGTTTTATGTTGTCACATGCCCATATTGGCCCTGACGTATTCAAATAAACCTTGAAACCTTTGCAGTGATCTCCCCTTACGTAGCGTCATTTACCATTGTATTTTGGGATTGAGCTTATTATTATACTTAATCGGTTTTTGTACATTCTTCGTTGCTTGCTCCAACTTTTTAAACCTTGAAACCTGCAGTGATCTCCCCTTACGTAGCGTCATTTACCATTGTATTTTGAGATTGAGCTTATTATTATACTTAATCGGTTTTTGTTCATTCTTCGTTGCTTGCTCCAACTCGAGCAAACCAATCCTTACTAATTTGTGAAATATCGGCATCTTCCGTTACTTTCCGTAGTAATAGTAGTCAAATAAGCGTTGATATAACTTAATTAGAGCAATTACACATCTATATGCTTTTTCTCAGAATAATTCCGAATTTGATTTGAATGATACGCCATATTTCAAAATCTTGATTAAAGATTAGGGGCAGTTGAAGTGACAATATGACCCTCCAAATGTGTATTATAGTTAGTGAACAGGTGAAAGTCAAAATAAGTTTACAGTATTTAATGTTTTTAAAGATAAACCATTCGTGACCAAAGGAAATTTCTGTATATATCCATCGGAATTTACCTGTAATATTCAACTTATAAAAAGAGTTGGGCAGTTTTTTTTTTATATTTGAAGCAGATTTATATTTTATCCTAAAAATTTCCAATATCATCTGATGGTCAATCGCCATTTTAAACGTCAGTCTTGAAAAAATGTATATCAATTTCAGCTCAACTTGACAATAAGCATAATGTTACTCTTACTAATTTGCAAATATGGCATGGAACTTTCATGGTCGATTTTTTAAAACTTAATGAACAAGTGCTACTTCATAGAAAATCATCATTTTTAAAAATAGCGCTAAAACCTGTGTAATCGCTTGCACATAAGAAAATATAATTATGTCTTTTTGTTCATTTAATTTCTTGCAGCGGAAATCGCTTTCGTGAAAGCGTTTTGATCACCTCTCTTTTTGTTTCACGCTCATTACTTATTTCAACACCATCTATAATTTCAGAGCCTGTTTCTGCGTGGCAGCGCTTTACTACTGTTATTTTGGGACCAGGACCAGAATCAAAAATTAACACAGACGCTGGCGCAGCCGACAAAATGCACCACCTGACGTCCAAAGAAGAGGACCCGAAATGGAGCAGTTTCGTGAACTTCAACGCCATTCTCCTTATGTTAATTGCAATGTTTTTATGGGGATATTATCGTTGAATGTAACGATCTGAAATTTAATACAAATGTAAATGTCTAAAGGAAGTGGTCTTTTGCAGACGATATTCTTACAACATAAAGCTTACCAGTTATCCATTTACTGGATGATTAATTTTGATTTGAATTAATTTAGGTTTATGTATTTGAGAAAACGGAAGGCATAGATTTTTTCACTTCTTGTCAAAAACTATATTATTGATAATTAATTAGATAATAAACTATTCATTACTCAGGCGCTTTTTGAAACCCATGTTGATTACTTTTGTATTTGACATAAAGAATGCTAATTAAATAAATGTTTATATCTCAAGATTTTCACGGTATATCCATATGTTTACTGATTTATTATAAATATATGTTGGAAAATGGCCTCTAATAATTAATAACGCTTAAAACAAATTTTAATAGGTCAATCTATAGTGAGCAAGTCTACAATAAAAATAGCATGAGTTAAAAGAGGAATTTTATGACATGATGCGCACCGGTGTCTGCCCTTGAATCAGAATTTTCTACTTATTTGAGGTCATTTTAAGGACAGATAACTTATGCATACGTAAATGAATTCTTGTTTTTCCTTCTGGATAATGTTTTTCTTCTTTTTTTGTTGAATACAATACATAATTACATGCAATTCCTTATATCGTTTCTGTTAATTTTTTTCAATGAAAATAAAGGTACTTTAAATTCATAAAAAATAGGCCAATTTTTAAGAAAAAATGCACAGGTTAAGAGAAGAAGTGGGAAAAAAACTATCCACTCTAAATTTGTTCTTGAAATTTTGCATATTGACTAAGACGAAGGTAAGCTTCATGAAAATAAGAAGAAAAAAATGTATTGTTTCGCTTCATTGTAAATTATCTGCCCTTGAATTTAACGAAAAAGTCCAATTCAAGGGCAGATAACTCGAAAATGAGAACGGTGACCCCAAATTTTTTTCCGTTTAAAATGTTTCTGTTATCATATTCTAATAACATGCCAAGTTTAAAGAAATTCTATTGAACAGTTTTAATTTTGCCTATATGTCTATATGAAAACTCCGGAAAACGTCTTTAATAACATTAAATCATCTATTTAATTAAGAATTACTGTTTGACATAATGTGCATTAGAGATTCAAATTGGGTATTTTAATGACATGATGCGCATGTGAGGCTCATGTGGTGTCCTTAATGACAGGAATTACGAGGGTTTGTTTAATGACATGAAGACAAGAGGTATCTTGACACGTGAAGCGTTTTAATGACCTAAGGTGAACGTATTTTTATGACATAGAATGCACGATGTATCTTGACAATATGAAACACACGAGTTATTTAAAACATTATATTTGTATGACATGAAATGTACGAGGTATCTCTCTATGACATAAAACTATTTCTAATGACATGAGATGCACGACGTATCTAAATTACCATATCTAATAACATTTTTATTTCAAACAACATTTTCATTCACTTTTACACGTAAAGTATACGATACGTGTTTTATTATTGCCCTATTTTAGTTTCTCGAGCAAAACATGGACTCTTGGTCTAAATAAAATCATGTGCCTATTATATGGCACTAGATATGGATACACTTTAAATGAACTCCACTAAATATTTTTTAAAAAAAAACAAGAAACATTTTTTTGTGTAACTTGATGTAGGCCTGATCCAGTAACTCGTGTACAAAATTTCAGATCATATGCTCACTCCGTTTCTAGGCCAAAAAATCGCAGAAAGGTCATATATGAATTTAATACCAAGTAAATTCATATATCATCTGTTGAATAGTTTTCAGTTTTAAGTGTACCAGTTGATTTATGAAAGAAATTTTAATTTTAGGCAATTGGACCTCATTGAAGTTCTTTTAAAAAAGCAGCCGACATGATGCCTTAAACGTATTCAACAGAACAATGTTAAATTTTCAGTCCATAAATAACGCAAATCATTTGAAGTCTTAAAAACACTAGGTATAGTGCGAAAAGCATTACACTCTTACCTTATTGATTACATAAAGGTTGTGGGGTCATAACGGACCCGGCAGATTTTACGTATCTAGCCACGCTAAAAACGCTACGAATAGTATTTATTCATCACACTTTTTATAGTAAGAGAATTAATAGTAAAGCCTCACATCTCTGAATGCGTATAATATATTTTCAAAAATAATTAAAAGAATGAATAAATAAATAAAAATGAAACACTGTTAGTTTTAAGATGCCTATACCATGCGACATTATAAGATCGACAAGGTCAGAAAACCAGTATAAAAGAAGGTCTAGGTAACTTTTTTCATGATATTATTTTTGATGGGAAAGCGTGTAGTGATTATAATGTTTTTGGTAAAGAATCTGTATTGTTTCATAAAGTGAAACCGCGTGTTTTGATCAATTAGAAATTCACCCTGTTGTACTTTACGATTAAAAAAAAACTATGTACAAGGGTCCCATTTGCCAATTATGGAACTGAGAGTACGAACCAACCACCTCACCCCAAAATAAAAATTTTAAAAGTCTATGTATGGGTTACTCTTTTGAATGAGCAAGATCTACACTTTATTCCATAAAAATAATAGACTATTTTTTAAAAAAAGTAAAAAAAAATACATGTTATTGGAAAAAAAATAATCTAGGAGCGACTGCATTATTGGTTTTCTACCCCACACGTATACAAAACAGCACCTTTATTTAAAAAATGTATGAATATCGAATGTATAAAGCAAAATATGACCGAATTTAGTACAAAATATACTTTAATCACTACATTATTACTAACGGAGTAAGACCTTTTCTCTCCATCAATTATCATGTTACTAACCAAGTAGGATATATTTCTCCATTAATAATTATGTTACGAACAGAGTGGGATATATTTCTCCATCAATTATCACGTAACTAACCGAGCAGGATATATTTCTCCATCAATTATCACGTTACTAACCGAGCAGGATATATTTCTCCACAAATTATCATGTTACTAACAGAGTATGATATATTTCTCCATAAATTATCATGTTACTAACCGAGTAGGATATATTTCTCCATCAATTATCATGTTACTAACCGAGCAGGATATATTTCTCCATAAATTATCATGTTTCTAACCGAGCAGGATATATTTCTCCATAAATTATCATGTTTCTTACCGAGTAGGATATATTTCTCCATAAATTATCATGTTACTAACGTAGCAGGATACATTTCTCCATAAATTATCATGTTGCTAACCGAGTAGGATTACATTTCTCGATAAATTATCATGTTTCTAACCGAGCGGGATATATTTCTCCATAAATTATCATGTTACTAACCGAGTAGGATATATTTCTCCATAAATTTTCATGTTACTAACCGAGTAGTATATATTTCTCCATCAATTATCATGTTACTAACCGAGTAGGATATATTTCTCCATAAATTATCATGTTACTAACCGAGTAGGATATATTTCTCCATAAATTATCATGTTACTAACCGAGTAGGATATATTTCTCCATAAATTATCATGTTACTAACCGAGTAGGATATATTTCTCCATAAATTATCATGATACTAACCGAGTATGATTATATTTCTCCATAAATTATCATGTAACTAACGAAGTAGGATATATTTCTCCGTAAATTATCATGTTACTAACTGAGAAGGATATTTTCCATCAATAATCATGCTACTTGTAATTTCTATGGGTATTAAGTGTGTAAGACTAATAAGTGATTTGGTACACTTGGCAACAATTTGCCCAATATACCAGTTTTTTTAGTTTTCGTTAAAAGAGTTAACACACATATGGAGGCGCTTTTAGCTCTATAGGCCCTTTAAAACTTGAAAATTTTGAAAATGTATTTAAAAGTAAAATATCGTGAAGTGACCAAAGAAAGTATTTTACTCACTGCAGACGGCATTTACTTTCCTCGTACATTACTATAAGGAATTCAAAATTAAAATATGCAAAAAATAGCCGTTACTACGCTAGTCACGCAGTAGAAATATGGTGAGAACTATTGTAAATTCAGTCATTCATTGCACATAACATAAAAAATATTACTTGAATATTTTCACATTTCATAAAATCAACGTACTTAACCAACAAGGTTGATTTAAGTCATATCTGGAGGCATGCAGCTTTAAAAAAATATCTCCTTTTTAAATACATTATCACAACAAAATAAACCCACGTTTGTCTTTTCTACTCGAGAGCCTTTATGTGCCTTTACGACTATTATAGTATTAGTAGAACAAAACAAAATTATACATGTTATTCCAACTTTAATTGAACAATCATATATCATTTATTTGTAATTAAGCAAACACATGTAGAATTATTATTTAACAGCGTCAAATAATTATTCATTTTATCACACATTTTTCATAAACAAGGGATTTTTTTTTCAAATTAGCATTTTTTTTCTCAGCACAAGCTTTTTATAGCAGACGACATCGATATAAGCTAATACGGACGGTTGAATAAACTATAAAAACGTAAATCTCGACTTTACAATATCGTAAACAAGTTATTTCAGATTTATACACCTGTACTATAGACATGTAGTATGTACTCCAATAAAGTGGCCTAATCTTCAGAACATTCACGTTAAGTTGAACATAGATGAAGACGAGTTTCTATAAATGAAATATATACGTTGTGCTAATAAAATAGTTTCAATCCTTAATTTACAAGCGGTTAGAGACCACGCGAGACCACGCGCTTATGTAATAAGAGATAAGGTACGTAAACTCACATACACCTACAGTCAGAACTGTTCACCTGTAGTAAAAGAAGTTCTCGCTGTGGTTCACACAATCTTTATAACTGGTTTCATGCGCGTTTGCAGGCTCGTGGAATTCTGTCTTCTGGAGGAATCAAATTTATTAAAAATCGGTATTTCTTTTTGTTTCTCTGGAGAACAGAGGTTAAAACATTCTTTAATATTTTGTTTATGTTACAAACAAAATTAATATGGCGCACGGGAATGTAAAAAAACCTCCGAGCAAACCTCAAGCAAGTGCGACGCCAAATGCTAAAAAGCAGACGACAAAATCGCAATCTACGACAGGGCAACAACATAAGCATGCCGTCCCACCGAAAAATGTGCCGAAATCTCCAGCGCGTGAAAAACAGATCATATGGGAAGATGACAACGATGTGGACTTTGAGGACATAACATTCGTGGTGCCAATAGTAATTTCGGTGATAATTTTATTCGTATTTTTCCTAAGGAAGTATATTCGATGGAACGTTGAGTGTCAAAGCAACAACCGAATAGAGGGCAAAACAGTGCTGATTACAGGTAATACATCTATATATTTGAATTAGAATAAAATATTGTTCTCAAAATGTTAGGAAGGTTAGGGTTCTTTAATTTTTTTATGCTCGACTTTTCGGAGAATATTGAGAGCTTTTGTACTTACCCAGTCATCAGCGTCGCCGTTACACTTTCTGCAAGTTGATATTTCGAAAAATACTGGAGGGAATTGGTTGAAACTTCACACACTTGTTCTCTGCGATTATCTAACATGGCGGACACAGGTCCCATAACTCTTTGGTATCTATTTACAGAGTTACGCGCCTTACTTATTCGAACTAAGAATAGTTGAGCGCGCTGTTTTACGAAAAACTCTTGGGTTTTTTTAAAATATATTTATACATCATAACAGCGAAACACTATGACACACGACCTTTGTAATTTTATCACTGCACGTCTGAAGTCGAACTGGACATTATCTTGTTACATGATGTCACTTTTATAAAATGTTATAATTATAACCATAAAGTTTTTCCGACCTAATGCGGCCATGCAAACTATTTTGATGTGACGTAATATGCGATATACAAATATGAAATAAAACACAGACTGTAAGCTTTACACTGTCAGTATTTCTTTAAGCGCATCAATGAAAAAGATGATTCCTCTGAATAAATTAAAGACGGCATGTGCAAAATATTTTTTAAAGCAGGTTTTGGCACATATGATTCCCAATTAAATTTAAAGAAAAAAACAGTCCTCATATTTTCTTTGTCGCAAGTCATAAGAAACGTACAGCAAACAAGAAAAAAAACGTGACATTCGTCTTCAATATTGTCTCAGAATGGACATTCTGATTCATTTAAAATCTCGTAAAGTCCATTTTTTATGCGCAAAGAAGCGACTCCACACCAAAATCACAAATAATAAGTAAAAAGTACTTTTTTAGTTGTATAACCTGCTTTTTTTTCGCAACATTGCCACTCCTACCAGATGGACATGTGACACTATTCAAAGATTCAACGGAAGCCGTTCTGAAAGAAACTTCGTTGTAACAATATTTACTATAGAATGCTTTGGAACTTATTTTCTAATTCGCTTGCTCAAACGAAAAAAAAAGTGTTCATTCTCTTTAATAGCTATTAAGCATAATAAACAACGAGACATAAATAGGATTGGCCAATTGCATTGCTTTTATTATATCAGAAATACAGGAATAAATTCAAATATAAATCATGAAATGAACTTTGCCTCTTCTCACTCCATACTTAAATGAACACATCACCTATTAAATATAACAGAAAAAGTATTTCCATCGAAATGAGCTTCTTTTTTCTTTACAACATTAAACTGATATGATACCAATGTACTCAAACAAATTTGAGGGTGGCAGGGATGGGGAAATAGATATGTGAATAAAGAATTGCAATTACATCGAGTGATTTGAAACACCTTTGGATATTTTATATAGAAGTTTGATACGCTTAGTTGATGCACGAAAATCTCGTACAACACAATCTTTACACAATTACTATATATTACAGCGTAACTTAATAGCTCTACCAAGAATAAATATTAATAGTTGTTACTATTATAATACAATCATAATATTGTGCATCTCAGTGAAAATAAACCCCGTTTTAAAAATAAAACTTGAATTTTATGTCTATCGTATGCTTTTCCTCTTGCCTGACCCTATTTTTCGAAAGCCTTCCCCTTTGATTTAATTGTGTTTAGAAAAAAGTAGTCCAGCAAGACACCAGTGAAATATATAGTGAAATATATTTCACTGCAATGAAAATTAAAGTTCAACAGTGAAAATACGAAAAATGAATATATGCGTTTTATTTCATCAATATTTTATCAATATTTCATTTGTAATAACATGTATACAATTTACCTTACTAATCGGTCAATGACATTTTGATCGGGATAAAAATAAATAAGTCGTTATTAGATTATTTATGTTGGATAACTAAGTTGTTTATTCCATTAGGTAAATTTATTTATTATTATTGCATCTGGCGTAAGTCATCTGAAGCAATTAATCGCTTGTTTAGTTATAATCAAATTGGCTGCCAGTTTAATAGACGATTGTTCATAATAATTGATAATTTTTAGATTAATATTCCATTTGATGAAGGTATAGACCAATAACTCGTGTGCAAAATTTCTCATCATTTTGCTCATCAGTGTTTCCAGAATAATTAGAGTAATTATGAAAAATGACCCAAAATTGAAAAGCGTTAAAACGCTTACATCACCTCACGAAAAAAAAATAACTTACTACATAAATATATATGTTGCTAAATTTCTGGACGGCAACGTTAGTTAGATTTTAGTATGTATCAATTTCAGAATATTTTCTCCTCGGTAGCCAGGTTTATTACTTTTCAACCGTGAACACACGTGCCTGAAAATGCAATCAAGTTTTACATTATGTTGATTTACGATTTTGATAAGGGTCGGTACATGAGAATTTTCTACCTTATTACAAGAAGCGGAACCTGTGTTTTTCTTTCCCCCCCCCCCCCCCCCGCGAAAGTAGGTTTGCAGTTATATTAATCTGTTATATACTTGAACATTTATTTCATAATATACGGCTGCTTCTTTATATAATAATTTTAATCCACACCCTTTAATAGCAGCATGCCTCCAGATTTATTTTATGTTCTTGAAAATCTTGTTTCTTAAAATATTGTGAAGTGAAAGAAGAGAGATATTTTCACATTCGCTAAGATTAGTGTAAGTTTTCAGAAAGAGCTCAGAATATGCAAAAATAGCCCTTACTGCGTTAGTAACGTAATATAAAGATGGTGATAAATACTGCAAAATCAGCCATTAATTGCAAATAACTTGTTAATTATTACTTGAATATTTAATCGTAGACCGCCTCCGTGGTCGAGGGGTTAGAGTCGATGACTTCTAATCCAGTCTTTGGCGTGGGTTCGATCCCCAGGAGATGCTCTGGTAGTTAAGCACGGAGGAAGGTAGTCTAGTACTGGTGTAACTCTCAAGAACGATGGTTAGGAAACTATCCGCCTATATGACTGAAATACTGTTGGGAAAAGGCGTTACATGAAACAATCAAACAAATATTTAATCGTTTTACTTTCTATTAAATCTTATTACATTTTTTCAACTTTGATTTACCGGATTTTTTTTTGGCTCATATGGAGGCATGCAGCTATGGATTCACCAAGATTTTAATTGAGTAGAGTCCATTCAAGAATTAAAGGGATTTTAATAAAATTGAGCTATCAGCGGATTATATTCTGGCTACTGAATGCACTGGTGTACCGGGTGACCTTGCACTGTACACTATTGGCAACTGTTTTTTGCTTCTTGTAACTGAATTAAGAATGTACATATGCCGATTCTTATCAAAATTTATCATCACTGCAGTGCAGCATTCGTATTCCTTATGCCTACCACAAATTAAAGGAAAAAAGAAATGTGATAATTCTATTTCAAAATAACGAGTTCAGTGAAGTTCAATACATAGTAATATTTTTCCAGGTCGATGACCAACAAAACAAGTAATTATTAAAATCAAAAAGCATGATCGGAACATTAAGGTTGCTGTCCAAGTAAAAACTAAAAAAACAACATTCCTTTTTGCTTTTTTTTAAAAAAGCCTGCCTTTTTGCTAAAAACAAAAAATGTCTTCCTTTTTGCTAATAATTAAAAAAAGCCTACTTTTTTCCCGACATTAGTGACCATAAACAATATGCATGGTATTCCATCAGTGGACGCCATGGCTTCACCTTGTCGCAGCACCAATAACAACAAAATTAACAGACAAAAACTGACATGTTGTTGTACTTAAATGTTCCTTAGTGCCAGTTAGTGGGCATGAATTAATGTTGACAATACGTGTTCCTGTGGTTGAGGATAGATAACAGAGATATGGATAACAGGATAACAGGATATTAATACATTATCAATTAATCAAATTACGCAATTATTGTCAGGAATGAGTACAAGGATATGTTTAGAACTGAAGGCTGCATAGCTTTGATGTGTGGTAATATGTGAGTAATTGGATAACACCCGTACCTGAAATACCGTGCCGTTTATAAAATCATCATTGTCATTTTGTAACGGCGTACGATATATTAACGATGTAACGGGAGGGAGGAGAGAAACATAAACAAAAAGTATTTTTTAAAAGATACTAGGACAAGGTAAAACTGCAAATACTTGCATGGTGTCTTTCGGTATGCACATTTATTTTCGGGATCGTGGAAGTTATTGATAGTCTCGTTATTTTAGAATGTCATTTATAACTCTGTAAATTCTTATGTTGAATAAGATAATCACGAGAGAATTAATGAAAAATTCTAAAGCAGTGTAAAATATTGAGTTGGATGAAGTTAACAGATTTCAAATATCCGAGATTTTTTCTTTACTGGAAAGTATGTTTCCGATACTCCTTTAGATTGCTTTATAATTTTGACGCGTTTACTTTGCAGAAGATCCTTTAGATTATTATGCTAATTTTAAAATAGCAAATGAAATTCCCGGATTTCAGTTTGTTATTTTAAAATGACCAATGAAAATCCTTCTAATATTCAGTTTTTCTCTGTTAATTTTACAGGAAGTCAAACCGATCTCAGACGGACTTTGATCAAAAGACCTGTCTGCTGGCACTTGGTGCAAATATATTCTTTCTGCCGAGAAATGAGGATCATAAACAACTTTAAAAATAAATTACACAGAGGCAATAAAAAATACCAAAACTATGGCCAATCTTTCTTTGACTTCAAATGGGATAATTAAAAGTTTTATTTTTTTCATTCAAAAAAGAACACCGCTTGGGTCTAATTTTCAGTACCGGAATGGCATCCACTGCACTTTTTTACTCGGTTCCGCTATTGACGGTTTTTATTCCTTCATTTATCGATACCCCTTAATCGAATTGTCGAAAAAAAATGACTGAACACAACTGGTTTTATATATCCTCAGATGTATTTTTAAAAATAACTTTACCTTTCTTAAGCACCACAGTTCTGAGTATTGAATTAATAGGTTTCAAGACATTACTAATTTTAATTTACAAATAATGTACCATAACACCCAATAAGCATTCAATATCACACTCGCACAATTAACTTAGCGGGCACCTGTTGGTTCAATACGTACCCTCCCTCACCTCGTGTTAGCATAGGTTCAATACCCGTCCTCCCCTCGTGTTAGCATTGGTTCAATATCCGACCTCCCCTCGTGTTATAACAACACCTTTCATACACAACTAGTGAACTGAATACCAAAATACCTACAATAAAGTACGTCAGAATAGTGCTAAATATATAATAAATGAGATCAAATAAGATAAGCATGAATATTAGCGTATATATTTGCTTTATCAATTACATACGATTGATTAATGAGTTCAAACAGTATATCGTCAGGTCGATGACCAGTTAAATATACTTTTACATATTTATTTCTCTGGCAAGACATAAGGTTACAGAGTTAAATAGAAACACGGGAACAGTTCATCGCAGGGTAACTTTTTATAGCACGATCCATGCCTTATATTTAGAATCAGTCGTACAGTGAGGAGTTGATTTTTAAAATATTTCATTCAATTGTAGGTAGCAATGTTTTAAAATGAATAGTCATGTAGCATTCCCCGGTAAGAGAATGGTAATCTGTCTTGTTTCTGGGTCGAGCGTTACTGTTGTTGTACTAGAAATAGGGATGCACATATGTTTAAGCTTTTCCCATTACAGAATCAGCAGTCCATTTATTAAAAACAAGTAAAAACTGCTCTTTGTAACGGAGCAACTTTCTAATAAATTATTTACGGCGATATCGGAGTAGATAAAAGGTAAAAAGTTATCAGCAGCCTATAATTATAAACTTTGTAACTTTGTGAACTTTACTTATACAGCTTCGTAAACTTCAACTATGCATTTGAAATAAGCAATACGAAATTATTAAAGTGCATTTAATTACAGGATAACATTATCTTTTAAATTTTAATTAAGAATTACGGACCTTCATGGACTAGCATGGAAACCGCCATATTGGTAGCTTCGACGTCACAGTGGGAAACACCATATCACGTGACAAAAATATGCAATACTACCGAAATGTTATATTTCCGGTTGGCGAGGGTGAACAAATCGGAAGAATGCCAGAGCTGCATTAGGTTTATTATGATTTATCTGAAATCAACCGATATACTGAGTCTGTGCACTTATGTAACTCAAGTGAAATAAATTGCTCTATCAAAAAGGAAAAAACGCAACCAATTA
This sequence comes from Ruditapes philippinarum, assembly GCF_026571515.1. Classification (NCBI taxonomy): domain Eukaryota; kingdom Metazoa; phylum Mollusca; class Bivalvia; order Venerida; family Veneridae; genus Ruditapes; species Ruditapes philippinarum. The sequence continues at coordinate 26,951 of NW_026859664.1, forward strand.
AACATCGGGAAATTGACTTGTTCATCGAAATATTTTTAATAAGTTTCATTCAGTTAACAGAGATAAAGTAATGGGGGAAATTCTGTTAGATTTTGCATACCTGAACAACCGCTTTTTTCCAGCTTATAATATCTTTCTAATCAAACTTGCTGAGTTCGCAGTTTCACCTGTGGTATCTATTTATTAAGAAAACATATCAGTTCCCGCAAAGTTTATCTGATTATTTTTTGTTGAAAGTTTGATATCTACGGAACACGCATCGTTCGTGAATGTCTTAGACATATTCCCGCGTGTAGAAACCGCTGATTAACATTTTAAAGCGTAAGAATCGCTAAACACTTCCGCACAAAGATTACCCGAAAATCAAATGAGTTGCTGATGTAACAGAACAATAGTTTGATGAAGGACAGGTTAATTTTTCAGCTAAAGACGGTCTCTGACACTATGACCACAAAACTATTTGTAAGCTTCTGCTATGATAATGTATTGCATTATTTCATATTTTTGCTGTGAGGCTGTGTTGGCACATTTTTATCACCGCAACATATAAATTGTGTTGCATCGTTTTCATTTCGATATTCGTTCAACCATAGTTTTATAGGGTTCGAAAGCAATCTAATGTAAGTTTTATTTTTTGGTTTTTTGTTCGATACAATTGTTTTGTTGTTGTAGGAGGAGGTGATGGTGGTGGTGGTTGTGTGCGTCTTTGTTGTTTTGACAATAAATAATACATTAAACTTTTAAGGAGTTATTAAAGTTACTAAATTATCATTGATAAATGAATGGTCGTGTATTTCAATAGTCAAAGCGACTATAGCTGTTTATCGACGTCTTATTGGCTTTGAAAACGCGCTTGCTGTTAATCAGAGTCTTACTGGCTTTGACAGCGCTGTAAAACCGCACTTTGGGGTCAAACGCACTCTTGGGTATGATCCCAAAGTGTGGTAAACTTCACAACGCAAATTTTGACTCCAAAGTGCGTGGCGCACCTTTGGATTGGTCCCAAAAGTGCGTTTGACTCCAAAGTGCGATGTTACACAGCCCTCGTGCTGTTGATCACTGTCGTATTGTCTTTGACAGCGCGAGTGATGAATGGAGGCAAAAATACTATTTAACTAGAGTTGTCAGAGAGGTGTGCGCTGGACGTGTTGATGAATGGAGGATTTTCTGTATTGTAAATTGAGATTATTTAGCTAGTATTATAAGAGAATTATCTGTTTAAATCATTAGTGTCTACAGAGTTATTGCTTGTCAAGAATCGTCAATCATCTAATAGAAAAACTGTAAATTTTCCCTAGACACGCAGTTGTTTTGGGGATGTTTCAAGTTCTCAAAAATTTTATGATAGAAAATTGAAAATTCAGATTTTTAAAAAACCTACATTTATTTTGACAAAGAAAATAAATATATTTAGTATTTTTATATTGATCTACTTTACATAAACGTGCCGATGGAAAACTAAACGTGCAAATATGTAAATGTATAAAGGTTAATATTTTCGAACTCTTTCAGACCATATTAACATGACCTATATATTTGTGACTTAATACATGTATAAGGAAATGATAACTTTGGGACAAGAGTGAAAACTTTCCAAAGGAATGTCTTTAACTTGATGCCAGAAATATTTGTAAATTGCCAAGAAATTAATGAGAACTGCTGATGCTGTGAATTGCACGTACATTTTGTTCACAGTTCCTTCCTCTTTGTTTTTGTGAAGTCATTAGTGAGCATTGTCTGCATGGGTTATATCCCCTTACACTGAGGTTACATCCCCTTACACTGAGGTTACATCCCCTTACACTGAGGTTACATCCCCTTATCGATAGATTTTAATATGTTAGGGGAGGGAACCCTAGCCTTGGTTCCAGTCTGTCGATTGTGTATGTGCTTCTGTTATCAAAACACGATCGAGTATGAAGTAGCGCGTATGTTATGAATAAGCAAAAAAAATATCAACGCCTGAATCCCAGGCAAAGGGAACCCATACTGTACTGATTTAGCAATATAGGTCTGTTCTGTTCTGATTATTAATGGGTAATATAACTTGACAGATGATTACGATTTTATATCTGAAAGCTTTTTCACAAAATTATTTTAACTATAAGTTAAGAACGATAGCTATAAGATTGAAATACAAATACCTGTGTCACACATTTATGCAGCTAAGAAAGCACATTGCTACATGATTTTACTACTTCATACATAAAGCTATTATTCCATTACGCCCACTGAATTTGTGTAAAAGTTATAGATTTGCCCAATTTTGAGTTTGGAAACAGTCGATTCACTAAAATACAGGCTGGCCTGATTCTATGGTTGCCACAAAGTCCGTAGTTTAAACTCTGATTTTGACCATTTCATCTTCAGAGCAGGTTTTTTTGTGCCGTTTCATTGTTTCTGTAGACTTAAAAATGATGGTATTACTTTCCGAAACGTCTTAATCTGAGTTACCTTTGTTTTTTATCATTGTGTTTCATCTATATTCATTGTGACATTAACATAATCTATGGAAGATATGTAATTATTGCGACATAAATATCAGCGGCAATTTCATAGAATAACCTTTGAATGACAACTCATATAACCTTAGTATGTAAATAAGGCCAGTTGTAAGTTAATCACAGGGGTAATCTGACTTAAGTTCTACTTAAACTATTTCTTGCATGTAGATCTGATTGCCACCGTATTTGTTCATTGTGATTCGGATTTCCCTAGAAAGCTATTTTTAGCAATTCAATCAAACCGTCCTTTACACAAAGTAAGAAAATATCGTTGTCTGTGGAAGTTAAACAACTAAAAATAATTGACTCAATTTTTAATAGGCAAGATTGTTTTGCCATTTTACCTGGCAACTATATGGACAACGCCATGTTTGTTCTCGAAATCGTGAAAATTACATACTGGGTATTGGTTTCTCTAGCGGTTAAAATTAGAAACGGCATCGCTTTCAAAATTGTTAAAGCTCGCCGATGATTGGCTGTTTGAAAGGTCATGAGAAGGTGATAATCTATTGGTGGTCATCAGATCCTAAAGGGTAGCGTTAAATAGGAGCTGATTTTAATCAGATTTATTTCTCAAGCCCATTACCTCTTGACCTTTGTGTCCATACTACTGAAGCTGTTTTAACCATACCTAAGATATCGTTTATAGGTGCCAGATGTGTGGTAATCTAACACAATTTTTAGAATTTTTTACTTTGTTACCATTTCTGACGTACGTTATCTAATTTAAACATTTATGTTTCGAATTACGCCACATGTGATATATTTATCTATTAAAATGTATGTTTATATACCAAAAGCCAATACCGTGTTTTCCCCCATTTTCTTTATAAGACTAAATTATGAGTTATGTATATGTGAGATGGAAATAATAATAATGCTAATTTGTCTTTGATATTCATTTTTATTACAACATTCCATGTATATTTATATATAGAATTCTTTAAATGTTAAAAACTAACTTCTGCCGACCATTAGCTTCATACCAATCGTGCAAATATCACGTGACTTTGTTCTATTTTTGGAAATTAGCGGTCATTCGTAGCATTTGAATCTTCATTACATATCTATAACTGATACAAAGAGTTCAAATAAAGTTGCTGTAAGTCAATAACTGTTAGGTACTTTGGAAACAAATACTATAAAACATCACAATACAATATGGTTGTAACGTCGATTTTTAAGCGGCACGCCTCCAGATTCATGCTAATTTTCGTGAAAATTTTGAGAATGTATTTATTTAAAGGTATAATATTGTGAAGTAATCAAAAGGAAGCAACTTACACATTATCAATGGCATTTGCAACTAAGGTCAATTACCGAGGTCAAAATACTGTAAAACACTTATTATTCGCGAGAAATTTATTTTCGCTAATATTCGCGAGTTTTCTAAGACGCGAATTCATATTTCTCGCGAATAGAAAATACAAACCAAAACGACTTTTCAAATTAACCTGAAATGATATAATGAACTTTTCCTGTCCTTGAATCTGGACATCTCCATTATGAGATAAGGGATTTTAATATAAAAAAAGATATTACAACTGAGCGGTCAATAGCATAATGGCATAGTCGGATTTAAATTTGTTTCATATCTGTATCCACTTAACTATGATTTAGTGATAAATTTGTTGCTCTAGTAAATTGTATAATACTAATGACATATGTCATTATTTTACGTAATTATATGTTTATATGAATGATCTTCGATGCTTGACATGCGATGTGATGTGATGTGATGTGGATGTGATGTGATGTTATGCTATGCTATGCTATGTTTAAAGCATATGCCAAGCTATGCTATGCTATGCTACATGTCATCTTATATGTTATATTTACTTTACGTTATATTCTGTTATAATTCTTAAAGTACAAAAAACACCATGGAACAGTATCAGGCTTAAAATATTCTCAGAAGTATCGCAGACGCATCAATTCAACCTTGAGCAATTACAAATTACATTGTTACTCTTGTGTTCAAGGTAGAAGTTTGTTTATCTACTTACATACAAAATAACCTTGAAATTGTTTCCGGTATATGTTGTCTGCTTGAAATTATCTCCCCTTTCACAAGAGTAAACCTGTTCAAATATAATAAATGAATAATTAACAGAAGCCACAAAGCAATTTAAGCACACCTGGTTTTTTGAGAGAAAAATAGTATCGGAGGAATTGGCATGCTTTGAATATATATATTTGATCAAGATCCGTCAAACGCTTTGAACTTTGCGTTTGGCGTGTTAATTTCTTTGACCAAACATTTTTCATAAACGATATGAACGATTATTACGTAAAAGCGTTTTTGATTTTGGTGTCCTGTTATAATTTCAAAAAAGTTACTCATTGCCTTATTTTCTGAAATATTTTTGCTTCAATAAGTACACTTACAGTGATTTGGTGTTTTCTATGGAAGTGAACATACTAATTTGTTTATATTTTGCTACTTTTATTAAAATAATTGCACATCAGCGCTACTTTCTTTGGGTAATAAGCAACTTTTATTTTATGCTTTTCAGTGGATTACTGATTTATCCGTGAAAATTATATTTGATAATTTCACAGTGAAAATTATCAAAATGTAATTTCACACTTTTCAATGATGAGACTCATTTTTAAGATTTTTCCCCATGTGGTACCTCAATTTTATTATTGTTGACAATTCTAACATTGTCAGGTATAGAAAATCAAAGCCGAAATTGATAAATAACTGAAAAAGTACATGTAATAAAAAGAGCAACTTACTTCAATTCATTCAAATTACCAATCACCAAATATCGTCTCTATATTTTTGTATCATTTTTACATTCTGAAAAATACAATTCCTTCCACATGCAAAACTGCTTTTGATGACATTTAGGTATATTTAAGTATCCTACGAGCAATGACTGACTAATAACTTGAAAAACAATGACAGTCATCAGCCCGAAGAATAAGTAAACAACCAAGCGTTCGTGAGACAGCCTTTCAAAAACTCCATGCTTTCCAATTTCCTAGCCGCTTTTTGAATGTTTACACATCTGTCAACACTTATTAATTGTCTGTAACAATCCTCAAATAAGTTTTCGTTATTCTAAAAAGATGTATGACTAACAAATCCAAATGATTTCTCTTTGAATCAAACACAATTATTTTCCTCCCGTGAAATACACAATTTTTAAAAATGGCTGCCGCTTACATTTCACAGAGCCAGGTCTAATATAACAGAAATAGGATAGATGGTTTGACTTTTTCTCCTACTAGAATTGTTTGTTTTTATCATTAAAACAAGCGATAATTAATATTATTTGAATAAAATGAATAATATGATCGCCATTTAATGTTAATTGTCGAACTTATTTTTCAGCCCAAGACTTCCTGTATATTATGAGAAATTCGACTAAATGAGGCTACCAGTGGGGAAAACAGATTTTAATATTAAAGTTCATATTAGGGAAATTTTATTTAAACTTGTTTTTAAGCACAAAATAAAGATAAAATTTGTTTGTTTGTTGTGTATAATGTAATTTTGTTTCATCTCGTGAACTTTAAAAACAGTATTCTCACTCGTGGCTACATCACTCGTGAGAATACTGTTTTTAAAGCTCACTCGATGAAATAAAATTTCATCTTACACACAAACACAAAAATCCTCTATGTCTAAAGCCATAATGTATACGTTATACAAACCAGTTTGCCATTTCTAAAGATAGAATATTTCAAGTGTTTCTGAGCCATAATGCGCCTTTAAAAAATACATTTTTTTTCTTCAAAGAATTGGACGGTAAGACCACCCAGCTCTTTCAAAATATTAATCTCGTAAAAATACCTTCACCATATTACACTTGTATTGCTTACCCCAGGTTTTCTTTAGTATAAATATTTTGATGTCCAAAGCTAGATTCTGAGATTTTTTTGTTTTGTGTCAGAATCTCGCTTTTTACTACTAAAGCATTGCCCGTATATAAAATATCGGTGGTATTGGCCGCATATGAAATATCGATGGTACTGCCCGCAAAATAAAACATCGGTGGTATTGTCCGTATATAAAATATAGGTGGTATTGCCCGTATATAAAATATCGGTAGTCTTGCCCGTATATAAAAAATATAGGTGGTATTGTCCGTATATAAAATATCGGTAGTATTGCCCGTATATAAAAAATATAGGTGGTATTGTCCGTATTTAAAATATAGGGAGTATTGCCCGTATATAAAATATCGGTAGTATTGCCTGTATATAAAAAATATAGGTGGTATTGCCCGTAAATAAAATATCGGTAGTATTGTCCGTATATAAATTATCACAATTTTTCAACCTGTAATTAGTTGAACTGGGTTTTTTCGTATTCATAACGAACCAGGAAGAAAAGAAGTCAATTTCCAACATTTTGCAAATGCAATTGTATAAACTTATCCCTGTTGTTGTTGTTGTTGTTTCATTTCCAAGAATGCACGAACCATATTTTAAACATCTATCTCAGAGAAATATACAAGTGAATAGACAGTTGTTGATAACATGCGACTGTTGTTGTCAGTAATCCACATGAAAACCAAAAACTGCAGCGTTACCTGTATTCTTTTCTTAGTCTGTTACGTTGTTTAAAGGAGCTTCGCTGCGATCAAAAAGTCTAAAACATACATGCAAAAGTCTATCATATATAAATGAAGTCATAAAAACCTAATCAGAACGTAGAATCATTACTTGTTCTTGGCAACAGTCAAAATTCAACAAATCAATTAGTACTTTAACTACTTTATTATATTCCCGGGAACTCTGCTTCTTCTAAGCAATGCAAAAGTTTAAGAAAAGTCGGGTTTTACGTCGAAAAAACTACGGTATAGTTCATATGGCGACCTTATAGCTTTTCTGGTGGAGGAAAACCTCAGATGCCCTTCCATGCATTATTTCAGGCATGAACGGGCACCTGAGTAGAACCATCGATGTTCTATAAGCTAGCTGCATACCCATGGACGTCCCAATTTTAAGAAAAGTACTTTTCATATGAATATCGAGTAAAAATCACGTTTTCCATGATATTTGCAATTTGTGTTAATTGGTAGGAGTGATCATTATTTGCATTAGTAATTGTTTTCTTTTTCTTTTCTTTTTTTTCTTTTTTATATAAAAAGCGAAAAGTACAACTCTGTAGAATTTGCAATCTGATTATATAAACAACCGATTTTAAATGTGTATTTATATCATTCAAAATTGAATTCCTTTAAAACGTTTTTCGTTTTTTAATGTTCTCTCGGTATCACATTATTCAATATTTTCAACCGTTTATAAATATATGAGCCGCGTCATGGTCGCAAACCCATTATGTTGGTTTTGTCATGACGCGGCTCATATATTTTTTTCTCGTAATTTTTGTCTTATCCTCAATGTTTTCCGTTTAATATTGTTGTGTTACCATATACATGTATAACTAGCCTGTACATTTGGCTGCTGGTGCTAACTTTAAATTTTCTTCTTGATATACCCAAAGTTGAAAATTGTCAGTTCCAAAAAAAAACTCACAACAAACTTGCAGCTGGACCAGTCCATTTAAGTAATTCGCCAGGGTCAATCTTTGTTCAATTATCTGTAATATACAAATATTCTTCTTTCATCAAACCCGAATTCTTCTAAAATGCAATCAAATAACCAAGAATATTTTTTTCTGGAATTTAAAACTGCGATTATTTGTAAGCCGGGAACCTTTCTCGTTCATAAGCGTGTTGCCAGATAAATATCAGGTTCTTATTTCGGGAGGAAGAAAACAATTTGTTTGTTTAGAAACCAATCTCTGAAACTATGCCAAGCTGTAAGATTTCATCACACTTCTAGTTATCCTACTGTAGCGCTATTTCATCAACACGATTCGAAAAGAAAATAATACGGTCTTAATGCGGTCTTAAACAATCGTTTAAACTTTAAAGGAACTCCACTGAGGTCCAAATAACTATAACATAAAAGTATTAAGTAAAGAACTTAATATGGAAAACTCTGCAAAAGATAAGAAAGGAATATACTTAGATTTAAATTGAAAATCGTGATTTTTGAGGAACTCTTAACCGGATTTAAGTGAAAAGCGTTGCAACGCTTTTCATTTTTTGGGTCATTTTCACAATAAAAATGATTATAACGACGAATTATTGAGTAGGCAAAATTTGCTAATTTCCCAGTAAGATTTGATCTTTTGTGAGTAAATAAGTAAAGAAAATATGGCATGAAGGATTTACTTACACTTTAAAGCAGCATGCCTTCAGATTCATATCGATAATAAATGGGATTGTTTCATCACTGCTGTGGTGTTTTGTTGATGTGAAAACTTTCTGAGTGGGCCTATCCAGGCACCCAAAAATAAGTATTTCTCTCGTAATGGAAAAAACAATTATCATAAGACTTGTACAATTTATTAACAAGAAAGCATCGATGAGGTATTTTGTATAAAAGTACAATTTTAAAGGGGCTGCCTTTATAATATTATCATACATCCTGTATTAAAGGGAGCTCCACTGAGGCAGAAAAAAAAGGCTTAAAAACATAAAAAAAATCTAAATTTTTGCTTAGATCAAGTGAAGAACTTACAATGGAAAAATAAACAAAGGATGATAGAGAAATATGCTAAATGAATGGAATATCGACTTTTTGGACTATTCTTAGCTCGATTTGAATGAAAAGCATTGTAACGCTTTTCATGGTAGAGTCATTTTGCGCTCTATAAATGATGATTCTGGAAAAAAAAGGTGGAAGGAATGGAATGATGTTGAAATTTGCACAAAAACCTACATCAAATTGTTAACAAATATCGGTAAATATTTCTAGTCCCATCACTGCACAAAAAAAAACGCAGTAGAGTCCCTTTAAAGATTATCTTTCGATTCGTTGTAAGCTAGTAAGAATTGAGGCTTGCATTAATACTTAGCAGACAAAAGGTGTTGTTTTTTGTTTGTTTTTTTTTTTTTTTTGTCGTTTCTACAACAATTAAAATTTATAATCAGTATAGTTCGGTATCATCATCATGCCTCCAGATTCATGCTTATTTCCATGAACATTTTGAGAAATATATTGAAAAAGTTAAATATTGTTAAGTGAATAAAGAAAGCAATTTTCACATTATAACACTTACAATCCACGTAAATTGCTAAATTGCTAAAAAACAGAGTTCATATGATTCAGAATTAGCTCTTATTGCGTTAATCACGAAGTTGAAAGATGGTGATGAATTCTGCAAAATCAGGCATGTACTGCTTATCACATATAAATTATTTCTTGAATTGTGAATAGTTTACTTTAAAAAAAAACAGTATGGGTGCAGAAACAAAAGAATGTCTAGTAAGGATTCCGCAATTGAATTTAACTTTATTGTCAAACTATTATTCCAATTGTGGTCCTTTAAAGACCCATTATGTCGCAGAAAGCTTTTTAATTCTTATTGCACAAAAGCTTTTTGTTTGTGTTATACTTTTTTAGTTTCCGAAAAGGTTTATCATTGGCCAATTACTTTAAACCATCTTTTTTTCTGTTTCTTTTCGGCAATTAGGAAAGGTATAGCGATGCAGTATTTTGTATGGAAGTCAAACTACCACTTTGTTTACATTTTGCTACTTTTATGACAATTATTTTACATCTAGCGCTACATTCTTAGTGTAACAAGCATCTAACATGCTGTAGAAACCATCATTAAAAATTATAAGATTCATAAGAAGAAATAAAATTACTCGTTTCTAAGGCATAGTGTGCCTTTAAGGACCTCATTCACTTATCATAATTAAACCAGGTATTAAACCAGGTTTGAAAACAATCTATTTTACTAGTTCTACATTATAACATAAAACATTTCTTTGTAATGCAATTCAACAATGATCCTTTAAGGCCCATTATGCCTCAGAAATGCTTTTATTTTAATTCTCAAAAGTTTTTTTTTTTAATTTTTGGTGTACTTTTAAGTTACTCATTGGCTAATTACCTGAACCATCTTTTTCACTTGTTGCGTTTTGCCAATAAGTACACTTATATAGTGAAATAGTATTTTGTATGGAAGTCAAAATACTTCATGTACTTTATTTACAGTTAGCTACTTTTGTCACAAATTATTTCATATTTATCGCTACTTGCTTCAGGTAACAAGTATCTATTATCCTCTAAATCTATTATTTAAACATTATACGATTCATGTTTTGCCCTTTCTAAAAAAATTAAAATCCAGCTAGTTTGTTTCTAAGGCATAATCTGTCTTTAAATTCAATTTACCAGTCATCATTATGATAAATTTGAAATGCTGTACTTTAACTGTTATAACAAACGCATATTCTTTTATCAATATATCTAATACACCTATGGTTGCAAATGTATATTATTTTAATTGTAGAAATATCTATTACAAGATCGGAAAACATATCTGCAATACGTATCTCGTTGTTTTTGTCAGAAATCGTATGTATTTTCTTCTCAACAGAAGTAATGTTTGTTTTATCTAAATATCTTGCTTTCAGTCTGGTTTTAACCTGATATGTTTCTGTAGATCCTCGATTACTGTGCTGGTATTTATAAATTGTGAATGCGCTTCGTAACTTAAGCATCAATTATTTTTTCAAAGTTTTCTATGTGGGTGCATATTTACAATTAATGGTTCAAGTTAATAGCTGATATCCAAGGAAGCTGTAGCCTGGTGGTTAACGTGTCTATCTCTCAGCCTCAAAGCCCATTTGTTGGTCACGACCATGTACTTGTAATTTCCAGGAAGCGGAATCGAGCATGATGGGGCATAATGGGCCTTTAAAATAAGCAAAGCGGATTTCACTGTGAGGAATAAAGTATGATTTTCATTGTTATTAAAAGATAATGTTTATTGCTTGA
>NW_026859665.1:0-14796 GCF_026571515.1 Ruditapes philippinarum
AAATTTCCCAACTGCAGCTCCGTCCTTTCACTCTACAATATGTCTACACCTTGTCAAGTTTCTAACATGTCACATTTAGATAAGCTAATTAAATGGCCCTTTCAACATATAATCAGGCACATTTTTTACTGAAATGTCATAGAATTTATACCGACTATCAATTGCAGCCAGGAAAATGATGCAATTAGATGTTAATAAAATGTGTACATCCTTTTAAAATAAATGAAAAATACATAAGAGATTATGAATTGATACAAATTCGTTATTGGCTTCAAGTTATTCACTAACATTTAAAATCCCTATTGATTTGCTCATTTGAAAAAACAGTTCACTGTTTCATTTTTCTGAGTGTCAATTTAGGTTTACAGGTCCATTTACAATGAGTTTTCCAGCCAAAAATGTAAACATTGTATTCTTAGTGTCAAGGATTGTTAATGCAGTTCATTCCTATCAACTGAATTTGGAAAATATTTAGAGTTTAAAACAGTCAGCAATTTATAACAGACATTTTTCTTAGAGTTAAAAGGATATAAAAAAGTTACTATTTAATCATTGTCTCTGCGTGCCCACATGTATTATCTGTGTAATAAATTTGATTGTATCCTCACATTCAGAAACACCTGACCTTTAAAAAAGTAATGTTAGCAATGCTTTGAAAACCTAGATATTTTACAAATCAGAGTGTAAACCCTACCTCTAACTCCTCCCTAATATAATGCATTATTGAAATTTGTTAGACTGTGGTTAGACGACAGATTAAGTGAATTTTATTTACTTAGTACACATTAACCAAAGTTAGACTAAGCAGAAATTTGAAAAATACTGCAATGTGATTGGACAAAAAATAATGTTGATCATTAAGTGTAATTGTACGTGTTATAAATTGAAAATCAAATGTATTTCTAAATACACTTGACTTAAATTGACTGAAGGTTTACATCACATTACGTGATCCTATGAATTATTGTTGCACTTGCTTTGACATTTACATGACATTTGATAGAGCTGTGAAAATTTCTCTAAACATTTTGTGACATTACCACGAAAAAAGCTGCTTGCTTATACTTTACAAAATTCATTTGAAACGGGTTTTTTTTCATATAAAACAACGGAGTTTTCTCATGTCCTTAACATATTCTCTTTACGTAGATTCAAACAATTTGAAGTTTTAATTATTTATGATTCAAAGTCTTCAAAAACCAAACACACTTTTTGACATTGATAGACTGTTGGTTTTGTGTCGTTCTATCAATAATATACTGTTAAATTTACTCCAACCAACGGACTTCCGGCGAGTGAAAAAAGATTGTAATGGTACCCCCCCCCCCCCTTCGCACTAAACATCTCACATGATACAACCTTTAAAAACATATAATGACTTAATTAATGTTTAGCATCTAAAAATAATTTAATAAGATATGTACATTTAATTAGTAACACATGTATTAGTAAACATGTTTATTATTAATTTCAAACCGTTTGTTGCGCATGTACATTGAGTAAGTACAGTCTGCCCTGAATAAAGTGAATTATAGTACATTTGTAACTATATGAATGATTGCAATTAATACGACAAACTGTCATCCAGTTAAAAGACATCAAAAATAAGCTTCTTATAGGATAGAATCAAACCGAACGTTTGATATAAACGTCCGATGTTATTACAGACCAATTTGTTTGGATAGTGAAATAAAAAAGCCGATTTTCTTTCAGGAGTTTTTATTCCTATGCGGAATACTTGACATGGTAAAATTGATTCTATATTAGGAGCGGATCTGAATCAATATTACAAGGCAGAATGCTGCTGTGTTTATAGTCGGCAGATAAATTGTTTTGAGCTGTTTTGTGGTAATAGTAACTTGTAATTGGGATGCAACATTATATACTTTATTTTCGATGCGTGTTTAATGAGGGACCGTTTTTTAAGTAACAAGAAATATATTACATACATTCGTATGTAATATAGGTACGATTGCATACTACTTTTTGTGAAGACTTTATGTTTGCTGAATTAAAGGTGTAATGTAAAATGAACAAACATGTCATGAGATATTGTTTATCTTTAAACAGTTTCATGGAATGTAATTAATGTATCACCATATTAAAGTTGCATGCCTTAAGAGAAAAATGATGTCAAAAATATGAAAAGAAAATTCACGGACAATTGACTGCTTTGAAGCATAATCACAAAATAAAATTACAGGAAATTAAAAACCTTTTTAATACACTTAAGGTAGAATTTCATTGTAAATCATAGTCAAAGATGTGAGATATGATTATTTATTCATATTAACCTCATTATTGGTTATATATTGATAAAAAAACCCCGAAAGACACAGTTTGTAAATATTTATTACAATAAATTTGAAAAAGGTATACGCGCCGAGGTTAGCTATAATTAAAATTCCCGCGCTAAGTCGCGGTGGTGCTTGGGATAATCACTTGATACTGTAAATGGCAGCCATTTTACGATACGAATCCTCGAAAAGTTTATTCTGCCGAAAAGATATGAAAAAATACTTGCAATTCAAAGTTTGTTGGCTATATAAAGATTATCGATTTACTCTTTTACACTTTTTCTCTGCCTGAGTATAATAATATTGACGTGTTTTCATTGGTTTAAACCATCACGTTACCAATACACATGTAGGTGTGAACTTATTTCGTGTTCATTAAAATTATTCCGTTAATATACATATAACAAACTTATTTGCAAATGAATTGATAAAACAACAACCCCAGAAGCATTCAAGATAATAACAATCATTGGAAAAAATAAATGCATATAAATTGTAAATTTGTGTATGACAACTCAACCCCCTAAACAAAACATAATAGACTCAACCAAAACAAGCGCCTGCTTCTTCACCTAACTATGTAGTTGCATGACCATGATTAGCAATTTAGCAAACCAAATCTAAGAGATTACCTATTGTAAAAATAATACTATGACCACAGCAGATTTCGTACAGAAAAGATCCGTGTGATTTATGTTCATATTCGAAAAGCGTGAAAAAATGTTGAAAAAAGTGACTTTTTTCTGTTTTATGTTAGCTACTGAAGAATTACGCTTTCAGTTTGTTTTTCAAAACTGTTTGAACGATCCTCATACAGGACTAACAGGTAATAACAAAATGCACTACAAATTGTATGCCTTAGAAATTGGAAATAAATAGTAATTTTTGAGCCACGCACCAGCTGATATTTAGAAGCACAGGATAAAATTCAGTTGTTTTTTTATGTGATAAAATGTACAAGCTGAAATTAAATTTATGGTTACCATCACAAAACGTAAATCCATTGATCTAAGCTGTATTGGGGCTTCCTATACGTTTTCTTTTAAAATTTGATAAAACGTATTTTTTATTTTATTCTGTTTCTTTTTTGCCAATATGTCAGAATATCTAGGTCATTAAAAGCTAGAAAAAAGTATATTAGATATAGTATGAAAAAGTAATGTTTGATAATTTTGATTTATTTTGATATTCAAAGTACATTATATATGAAAAGAAAACGCAATTACAAAAATGTGCAATAATAACAAATAGGTAGCTAAGAACACAATCTACAGTTTTAAAGTTGTCAAAACAAACTAGAAAAAAGAGTAACATGTGTGAAGCCATTTTTACTTTCATTATCTATTAAAGAGGAGTTTAAAATTGAAAGTTACAAGTTTACTTTTTAATCTTTTTAGACAGTCTGTATGAGGTTCTCTTATTATCTAAAGCTGTCTAATGAGTGAAGCATACTCCCATCTCTATGACACAAGGTATTGAGAAGTACAATTTCTTATTACATTTTTATCTAAAAAGAAAAATATTTTAGGATTTTTAGTAATGACGACAAGGGTTCAGTGTATCGCCTTGTTGAGATGAATATTAGAGCCAAGTTTAAACAAAATCCTTCGAGAGGTTTATGGAATTCTTGCTGTCGTTGGTATAGGTCTGTCAAAACTCGAACATAAAATTGAACCCGGTTTTAAACACTAAACAATATTGATCGTATATATCGTACATACGACTGGAAACTATGGTGATAATTCACTTGCTGGCGATATAAATGAAGTATTAGTCTTACATATACACATATGTTTACACAGAACAAAACGATTTGAATTGTAATAGAAAAGTTATTATCTAGAAAAACATCAAAGAGATAAGCATGCATAACATCGTCTTAAAAGTATATATAAACTCGTTCCATTAACTCCAAAGTACTATAGTGACTATTTTCCGTTGTTGTACTTTCCTTCTTTCTCTCAAATCTGTCTCTTACTTCTTACCTTCTATTACCCAACCCTTTCAACAACTTTTAACTTTCATTTCCATATCTTTTTCTTTAATTTATCGAACATGTTTAAAAGTTTTTTAAAATCATTTTTCTTGATTAGTTTAAACGTGCTAGTTTTGTGCATTTTCTTACTAACGTGTATTTATGCTAAAGAGCTATGTTTTCCTTTACTTTTTATGTCTATACACATGTACTTTATTATTAAGATCGGTTCGAATAGGACAACAAGATTGAAAATTGCTAATTTTCGTGTACATGTAAAGAAGCAAATTTATAGTGAAATTGTTAAGTATATTTAACACCAAAATGCAAATATAATTGTTACCATTCGGGCCTCGACGCTAACTTTTTTAGTAGGTGGTTAGCCGGACCACTAGATTTGAAATTAAGGTGGTCCTTCCAGGAGTCAGGTGGTCAATTATTATTATATCATTTTACTGCAAAATTAGAAAAAATATGTTTAAAATGGATGACAAAGATGTACCATTAACCTTAAGAAAACAGATATTTTAGATATATATTTTTATCTTATCAGAAATAAAGGAGAGCAAGTTAGTAGGTATTTTATCATAAAGTTATTTGGTTTTTTTATATGTCATTCAAAAATACACAACAGGGCTCTTATTTATATTAACTTTTATATTGAAGTGATTTCTCTCTCAACTCAAGTTAAGGAATAGTGAAACAATTTGTGTCTGTAATTTTCTTATTCAATTTGTTATTCATATATTCATTGCTGATATGTGGTACGACTTTAATTATGATAATTACATGTATCTTTTATAGATTAACATTTTTAATAAAACTAATAAATTATCTTAAAACAAGGAAACAGCTAGAGGATAAAAAAAATAATACTAACGTTATATATAACTATAGTTTAGCTTATTTTTCTCACCGAATTTTTACCTCCCTGTTGCTTGTTGGTTGATATTTATTTTTAACATGAGTTTTTTTAACCTTTTAACTCTGGAGGAAATGGATCTCTATCGTTAAACAGTTAAAATAAAGATACGTAGCAAAGAATTACTAGATGTATTTTTCCAGTTCCTTTTGTTTGCTGCCATTTTTTAGTATATGAAATTTTAAGTTTATCTTATATCCCATACAATATCATAATTACCATCGTCGGATGCCCACGGTTAATTAACATGTAATATAACATTAATGTTACTGGTTCCACCGTAGGTATCCGACGATGCATAATTATTAGCATCATTTGAATGAATTTTGTACCTTAATTGATATCACAAAGTCAAAACTCTTTTAACTTGCATAAACGAAATTTAGCGACTTAAAATGAAAGTTATAGATGACTTAAGAACTTCTTTAACTGATCAGATAATTAATGAACCATATACATGTACATCGGACAAATGATTTTAAAGAAAATATTTATAACATGTTTTTGACCAAATCACCATTCTCCCAAATGAGTCTGCACCAACCAGAAAATTCAAGTGGTCCGACTGACCAGCGGCTTTTAAAATTAGGTGGTCCTTGCCAAAATCAGGTGGTCTCGGACCAACGGACCACCGCTTATGTCGAGGCTTGCCATTTTATACATAATCTTTGAGATAGTGTTTACGAATTGAGTTTCTTAAGAAGCCTTTCCAGTTTCCTACTCAGCCCGTACAGATTATTATCCGTCAATTTTCATGTAAATGAATTGTTTATAAATACAATATTGTTTAAACTAACTGGACACCAAAATATATACAGTATGCATCACATTAACGTAAGCATATTTCGTTGATCATAAAAGATTTGTCATACATGTATAGTTCTTTTAATGAGCATGCATTTCAGGAAGACGGTTAAAATATTAGATTAAATGTGTTGTCTAATCGTTCTACTCCATTTTAAACCTCATGGTATTCTGATAAAACTGCTTTGATTCCTTCGTTTTAATAACAGTTTAATTACTCAGATGCATAGAGTCGCGTCCCTTCTATAGTTTAAAGCAGAAATGAGAGTTAAGTCCCTTTCATACTCTTCAAGCAATTGGAGCACATCTACGACTATTTGAAGTTTGGCGATAAAGTCCGAGAAGATGCAATATTCATTCTTCAAGCAGAAAGTTTTGTTGTGGAATTTGATGTTCCTTCGTTCAAATGTCTTTTGTTTAAGCTGAAAGTTTTGTTCTCCTTATCTTTTCATCTCGGCAAATTCTAAGGTGATAGAAAATCATAACAATGATCTGAAAAATTAAAGAATGAAAATGTTCATCTTAAAGTTAAAATGGTCATTTTAACCGATGGTTTATAAATACATGTAAATTTAATCAAATGAAATATACTTATTTTGTATAGTTCCTATGGCCTTGTCGATCATGTTTATATATATAAAGGAAAAGGGCAAATGCTAGTCCTTTTTGGTTCTTTGGTCATATTAATGCTTATGGTTATGCAAATGAATTTGGAAATTTTCTGCAATAGCTTCATATTGTTAAAAATCTGGAAACAAAGTGATCCCTCGGAAGCATTAATCACAATAAAATTACATAAAAATTGCAGACTCGGTTTGATTGAGTCTGTACATGAGGGATAATGAATAAGTGCAACATCCCTCACGCCCCCCTAGCACCGGCTTGAGCGGTACTCAATTCTTAACACGTATTAGTGCTGGCATAAATGATCCCGAAGGCCCATGAAAATATAACAAACACTGAAGTGAAGTACGGGGCCAATTTTTACAGCTGACACACGGCATTTGACACCTGCTGCTGTGAAGCATAAAAATCTGGAAACAAAGTGATCCCTCGAAAACATTTATCACAACAAAATTACATTAAAATTGCAGACTCGGTTCGATTGAGTCTGTACATGAGGGATAATGAATAAGTGCAACATCCCTCACGTCCCCTAGCACTGGCTTGAGCGGTACTCAATTCTCAACACGTATTAGTGCTGGCATAAATGGTCCCGAAGGACCAGAAAGATATAACAACACTGAAGTGAAGTACTTGTTTGAACCCTAAGTCACCCCGTTTGCACACCATTTGAAGTAAGCAATTTGAAATAACAGCATAATATAGCGTGCGACTTGTTTAAATATGCTTCCACGTGAATTTATACAGACACGTGTGTACATAGGTAAGAAGGCGGGTTGTACCATAAAAGTTTTTGCCTTTTTTATTGATTTGTTTAAACAGTATGTTGCTGTGTTTATGCTGTAGGACATGTGCCCTTTCCGAATGATGCTTCCAGGCGTAAATACGTAATCTAATTCAATACAAACAGGTCTATGATAGCTCTGCATCGCTTACCAGAGTTTATACAAAGACGTCGTTCTCCTGGATACTTGTAGGAAAACACAGCCAGTTAGGTGAAGATGATTTTCATTGTTGTTTTTTTATACATAAATGGTAAAGTCACTTCTGCTTTTCATGACTAACTAAAAATATTTGAACACATTTAGTACATAAAAACATTTTTGTAAAATAACAGGCTTTGGCACGTATAATTAAACAAACAGTTAAAAAAACAAAAACAAAAAACATCAACAGATATTAAGAGTTTCTATTGATTGACATCGGAAGACAAAACACTCCTTGAGGTCATCCAAGAATCATTTCTTTGAAATGCTACCAAAATTAAACATATTCAAATTGGGCAAAATGACAACGTCCTCTAGCAGCAATGCCTTATAAAATCATAATGATATAAAATCTAACAAACAGTGTTTTTATGAGAAGTATCAAAATTATTGTTGTATTATTTTGTTTGAATACGTGTGGACGGACGGTTTGATATTCAAACCGACAACAGACAGCGTATACTCACAAAAAGTAATTCCACTGCTGCACATACGTGGCACATAGCTCCTTTATTCAGTTCATCGAGATATTCAACGGCTTTTGCAATGATCTTCAATGCGGCTGAAAGAATCAAGAAGGTTTTCTAAACATATATCCTATATAGTGGCGAACTAAATTCTAGGATCAAAGAGTTTTTATATATGTTTAAAATTGACAGAAATTTACACTGCTATTTAAACTTGTAAGCAACGTGTTTGCAAAGATCAATTTATTTACTTACTATCATTTATATCAGATTGTTTTTCATCCTACCCACACTGTTATTTTTATAAATTAAAACTGTATCAGGATTGTTCAGCTTTAATATTGAAGGAAGCAGAGCGCAGACATACATAAGACCACCGGGATAGATACAAGAAATGATCGAAGCCTTTTCATACACAATATAGGAGAGCTTAAATCTTTTAATAAACAAACTTGTTGTTCTAACACTCATTTATGAAGCTTATGTTTTATATATATAGTGGAAAATGCCGACTTTTCGTAATTTTATCATTTTTTCCTTTCTTGGGAATGAAAAATAATCGAAGGTTATCAATAGTGATTAATGTGTATAAAAATGAACTTGCTTACATCCTTTTGTATTGAACACTGTAGCCGAAGTTGTGTTTTCATCCTTTTCGCATCTGGTATAAGTCGTCTTTTTGTGTAAGAGAACAACAGTTCCAACATCAATACATACGCTCACACAAGTCAGAAATGCATGCAGCAGGTCTATACCGTGAGTTTTAAATTGTCCTGACAAATTCAACCAAAATTATATTAGTACTGAAAACTATTGGTATGTTAACCCATTACGCGATATACACGCCTTTTAACGCCTTTTTCACCCCCCCCCCCCTTTTTGTTGTCTCAAATGGTGATAAAATGCCTTATTTAGGCCCCCAAGACTTGTTTTTGTTTGAGAAATGTTGTTAAAAAAGTGACCACTTTTTTGGCGCGGCCTTCCAACCAAAAGGTACATCAGGGGGTTGCCAGAAGGGGGATATGCCCCCTTCTGTTTGGGGGGTTTAAAGGGGACTACCGCCCCCCTCGTCGCCAAGAAAATTTTGGACTTGTGAGAGGCTAAAAATGACCCCAGATCGATCATAAGGTAACGTGTAACCAACGCTGAAAAGCATTTGACTTTATCTCAATCTATTGAGACGTTGCAGCACTTTGAAATCAATTTTGATGGAAAAATCAACGCAAAATAGTGATTTTGGGCAATTTTGAGATGTCCCCTCGTTGCCATGGTAACATAAAATTTAAATCTGAGCATGATGTTGCAACATTTGTGCCAAGTTTGATTAGTATTGAAGCAGTTTTTATAGTTTTATAGCAATTTGAACTTGTAACGGGAGACTTTTCAATGAAAACAGCCATTTTTCACAAAATGCTCATGAAGTAATGGGTTAATAGAAACATAATAAGACAATTTTAGCATATTTGTAGAAGATTTAATGTTCCATTTTATTAGACGCGTACACAAATGGACACTCACCATTTCTTAGCGTATGCTACAGTAATTGGCGTGCAAATAGAACCAATCTAAAACATATTCCAAGATGTATTAAAAGGCTAATAGTTTCAGCTCGAAAAATAGGGAGAGCTATTGTAATCATCAAGGCGTCGGCGTCAGTGTCGCTGTTACATTTTGTAACTATACTTCAACTGCGCCATATGAAGTACTTATACTATAACTGCGCCATGTGAAGTAACTATACGTAACTGCGCCATGTGAAATAACTATACTATAACTGCGCCATGTGAAGTAACTATAATATAACTGCTCCATTTGAATGCACTATACTATAACTTCGCCATGTGAAGAAACTATACTATCACTGCGCCATGTGAAGTACAGTAGGGTGAACGTGTCAGTTTACACGCAAAACGCACGTTACACGCTATACGAACGCACGATACACGCTATACGAACGCACGTTATACGCACGCAAAACGAAACGAAATACGCAGACGCACGCAAAACGATATACGCTAAACGAAATACGCTTAACGATACACGCACGCTAAAACGCACGCAAAATGAAAACATTTCTAAACCTTTATTAAAATATCGTGATCATTTTAAGTTTTTAACAACTTTAGCTAGATGTAGATCGTTAAAGCGATAAATTTTGATTATCATGTAGATCTATATGGTAGCTAGAAATGTATTTTAAACGAGTTTATGTAAGAACTGAAATGCACTCGACCTAGCACCGAAATTAATTTTTGTCACAGCCTCAACAAATGATTTTTAGAAATATTTATAAGCTATCATGCGCTAATTAATATCGAAAGTAAAATAGTTAGGGTAGTAACAGCCATTCTCCTATAATTGAAGCACTTTTTAATAATTCCTGTCTCCACTTTTAAAATCGTAGTAAAATGTACAGACGAGCTTAATCCTTTGTTACAAACATTTAAATAAGTACACTGGGATGTTCTCAGCAGCTTAACTTAAATTTTGTAACGTGGATGCTCCTCGTTTTTCATTTTTGTTTTACTGAAAAGCTATAGTAACTGCAAAAAAGCACTGTCGCTTGACCAATTAAAGTTTAAGATTGGTGAAAAAAAACAATCCATTTCTATGTTTTCCAACAAGTTTTTGCCTAAAATCAATACAGTATTGATAATAGATTAAGAATTACATAAGAAGTTCGAGACAGAGACCCTTATTTTCCATGATTTTCTTTAAATGCTGCCGTCGCCGAAATGCAACTATGGTACCGTAACGATTTTAAACTGGAATGTAACGATCTTGAGATGCGTTATATTCTTTTAAATTTGTACTCAAACAATATCAAAAGACTATATTTGGAATAAAATTGATATATTAGACTCCTGCGATGATACATTTTAACACAAACCCGTTTTTATTGTAAATAATTCAAATGTCGCGTTTAAAATGCTATGCCTCCCGTAACGGGCGTATACTTTTTAATATACATTATACCAATCAAATAAAAATTTTAAAATATTGTTTCGTATTTCTTTAAATGAAAAACACCAAAATAAGATGTCTTTTGCACAAAAATGTGATAATTCTGACCCGTAGAAGTCGAATTTCACTATGTTTCCATAACGACTATTTTCCGTAACAAAACGATCATCCGAATTTCGGTACAGTATACGGTTCAATTGACGGTGTGACTTTTTTGCCTATCACCGATCCCAATGATACGTCACTAAGAGGTATGCATGCAACATCTTAATTGACTTTTATGATACAATTAGGCAACTGGAGGTAATTGGCAATCACTGTACTTTATTTTGGCAACCACTGTTTTTGATTTGATAACGATGTTTTCACAATTATGTTACTTGCACGAGAAATTTTACTGATAAAAAATCGATTGCAAGCTTTATTTTCAGCAAACCACAGAGTCAAAAGTAGCAAGTTGATGCTATTTATATTTTTTACCTGTTTGAAACATTTGTTACGGAACATAGTTAATTATTTTGAGATCATAATCTTGATGTCATATATGTACTTTTATCCATAGTTATTTAACAATTTGAAATGAATGATTGGTTTCAAACATGGAACACATATTTCGATGAAAAAGAAGTGCACATATTATCAAATAGTCAAAGGCAATTTGTTACGGAAGCATAGTCTTCTATCATCTTTTTTTCAGCACCAAATAATACATATATTCAGATTGTTTATAAAAACTGTTTCCAGTGTGTTTTTTCATTATAAAGATATATGAGAAATGGTGTCCAATATTAACTGGAAGTCTAACATGATTTGTATTGTGTTGTAAGGTTGCAGTTTTTTCCATTAAACGGAACATATCAAATTTTTGTTAGCGGAACATAAGCATTCATAAATGCTATGTTTGAAAACATGATTTTTTATGTTTTTTACTATTTATAAAATACCAAAATTGTAACATTATGTCACTACATTATCTAAAAGTTTTAGAATTACAATTATCATAAAAAAATAAATATTAATAATGATATTAATGTAATAATGATAAAAATGATGATTGATTATGTAAATTGTTATATTAATAATAATCATGACAAAAATAATTATTTTAATGATGTTCATGTATCAAGGTTAATAAATTTATAATAAGCAACGATTTTCTATTTTAGAATGGTGCTTTTTAAAAACAGAAATACAGGGGAACAAAGCAGAGAGGGGAAAAACAACAAATCATTTAAAAGAGAAAGAAAGCAGAAAAAATTATGTTCCCATTCAAAAAAGAAAAGGCAACTGGTGAAGAAAATGTAGAGGAAACTACATGGAAACGTTATAACATTACACACAAATTTGTGTAAAAATTAAGCAGAAATAAAGCAAATAAAAAGTGAAAAAAAAAAGAATTCTTGTTTATTTTCAGTGAAAAACATAATATTTTATTTTCCATAACATATGTTCCGTAACAGATATCTTGTCCTGCACTACTCACTAAATTAAACTGTTTGATGTGAATTTTTAATTGATACAGTGTTTTATGATTGATGTTGTTTGTGAAGAAAACCACATTTAAATTGTTTAAGTAATTTTAAAGAGTGAAAATATTGAGTTATAAATCCTATGTTTTATAATTTTTCACCTACTGTTCCGTAACAGATCATAAGGTCTGTTTGATGATCATTTGTGAGGCGAAGTTTTTTTTTGGTAACGTTACACCGATTAAAAGTATTATGCTTGATTTGTTTCTGCTTCTATTTTAGATATAATTCGATACTTTTATGACAGTATTGTTTGTTCATTGTATCGAAACAATGTCCAATCTCAAGTTACGAAAATATTTGCTTATACAAGCTTTTCAAATACGAAGTATACAAGTTTCAGAATAAGATATGGCATAAACATACTTTTTTGCTAAAGGCATCCATTGGTCTTCAACTTTACAATAGCAAATATTCTTTTGGATTGTTTAATTTAAAATGTTAGTAACAATACCTCCAAAGTAATTTCCCTATGGTAATAAATATATGTTTCCGTAACAATGTAATTCAGTAACTAAACTTCAAAAAAAGCTTTCAGTATACAAACGGAGCGAATGGTGTGTGTTAAACTTCCACACAATCTGTCCAAGGTATTGAACATTAAAAGCAAATCATAGAAAACGTTGTTTATGAAAGTCAGATTTTTCATTTTTTGTGAACCAAAAGTGCTTCAATTATGGGAGAATGGCTGTAACGTGTTCCTTTTTATGCGCAATCGGATAAAGAACTATCCCTTGCGTTCACTACGTAATCTCTACGTAATAGTCCAACATGGCCGACATTGAAATTGCATTGCAATGTTTCATAAATATACAGTGCTAACAATTAAATTCAGATGGATTTATGAGGCAAATCTATATATTAAGTGAGGCTGCATCATAAACAATCGAACTATATAATCTTGAGTGTGAATTAAAGGAATTAACTATTTTGACAGAAGTCACGAAAACAGATTAAAAACACAGGATTCTACCTAGCTAAAGATACTTCAGCGAACAGGTTTTATAGTATTGCTAGACCTGTTCGCTGAAGCCAACCCCGTATCGAAAGTCAACCAGAACCGTGACATTTTTATGTCATGCTGTAATTCAATAAATTTGCGTGATCTGGACAAAAGCTATTTTAATACAGGTAGTTTGATATATTTGGGACCCTTCAGTCTATATTTTTGAACACAGAAAAAAATGGGGTTAGATTGATGAAATATCGCCTCAAAGTTTATCAGCCGCTTCACATTTCATAAAAATACGCGCCATTGCTGCCCTAATTATCACGTGACCCAGCGAGAAATTTAGGTTCGGATACCTTTGCATGACACGTGGACCCAAATGCTATTTTTTTAATTGAAAAAACATGGCTTTGCAATTATGAATAACGGTGTATTTATTCAATAACAGACATTGTACCAAAAGCATGTTGGATTTATATTGTTTTTGAGTGATGATTCATGAATTATTTGTTTGTTTTTAATATAAAATCATACACTTACTAAAAATAGTTTACGGTCCGTTACTAAAAATAGATGCTAGAATTTCCAGAACATTAAGTCCCGCGAGATCTCATTTGAAAGCAGACTCCACATTGGTAAACATTCTCTACATATTTCTCTAAAAAATAGTTGGGTACACAATGTCATTGAAGTTTCATTTAAAAACAAAACATGAATTGGTTCAAAATTGATTTGTTTATCAAATGGTATTTTTATTTGACCCAAATTTGATTAAAAGGGTGATTTAAATAGGTTTTTATGTACGGCGCACGAACTGTCAAATTCTGGTAGCCTTTGCAAATAGGGTTGACCCATAACTTTACTGTCGCAACGTCAAAATAAAAGCGACATATAAAGTTATGGAAGCCAGAACTAGATTCTACCACGGATAACATTAAGGGAAATGGATAACATTAAAGGAAAAGCTTCCAGAATCAAGAATGATTAAATTGCTGGCACAATACGTAGATTTAAGTTGATGTCCTGTATGTTTCATTGGGACACCGCAATATTTACTGTGTTGTAGCCAGTAAAAGCTTCTCAAAACGAAAGTGAAAGTAGAAATAAACAATACTGAAATCCAGTGAAATCACTAAAAAAGGTAAAATTTCTAGGGCATTACAATATATGAGTATATATAAATATTAAGAACGCAATTTTATTTTATTTTATTTTATTTTAAAAATATTAGCAAAATTTATTGACTGCATTAATATGTATTTAATATGCTTTATCACAC